>NW_019214110.1:0-38665 GCF_002532875.2 Varroa jacobsoni
AATGCGAAGCAGATGAAGAAGCATTGCAACAAAGTATGCTAGAGATGGCGTATAGCATTCAAATACATACAATGTTGAAGCTACTTACTGAGCACATCCGTCGACCTTTAAAATGTTGTACGCTTCAGGCAGTTCTTCGGTTTCTAAAATGTACCCCGTATATTCGTTCCGATAGATGTTCACAGCGGAGAGGAGAGAACTTCGAACATTAATAATATATATATATATGAAAGAGGGAGAGAGAGAGAAGGGGAAATGTTGTAGAGCGACAATTAGAAGCGACAGCGGCTTTCAACTGCGTGCATTCGATCTGCTATATCTTTGTTAATGTAACAAACAAACAAAAAACACGCGACGCATGAATGATAATAACGTTGCCAGGCGCTAGGAAAAGACATCAGGAACAGACTCTTAAAAACATTCAGCTCGGGCGAGGTCAGCGTTTGGTGTGAATATACACAGACACACATAAAAGACAGAAAAGTACGAGTAAAGAGCGAGCTCGGGTTGGTTTTTTCATGAAAATGGACTTACCATTGCCTCTATATCATGAGCCTTATGGCTACAACTGCACGAATAAAGATTCGCATTCAAAGAACGAGTAATTCCTTCCACAACGACGCCTTGTTGCCTGTGTTGAATTAAGGTTTCGCTCGAATCAAGGTTGCGCGAATCATATAAAACCTACGACATAGGCGACTATTTCGATTTGAGTGCTACCACGCTTCGCCATAAACACGGCAACTGCGTCGTAAGGGAGAGTTTACTGTCAGTATCGTCAATTTGTGTATACTATTATATTTACCTCAGTAGACCCGAGTTAGCTCTCGCTCACCACAACGCCAAAACGCGCCGTCCCTCATCATCCGTGCTGTACGACAGGCTACATATTATCAATGTTGTATTAATGTTAAAGTCTATTATAAAATTTAAAATAATGGCCAAATAAATATGACCAACATTTTGTTAAAATGGATAAATTTTGTGTTGTCATTAATGGCGATCTGGTGTATTGATCTGCATATGTGAAACAATTTCGTGAAGAAAGGCTGAAGTTTGTTTTAGTTAAGATTGAGACAGTCGGACGTCAATATATATGATTGATTTGTTTTACTTTATCGTGTTAGAACTAATTACTATTAGTTAGGGTTGAACTGTGTTTTAGGTTGAGTTTGGCAAATCTTTCTTCTTGTTGTTTCTGTGTGTAATCATACAGACTTGAGCTTTTTTCACTGACAGCCCTATACTTTTAACCATCTATTGACATACTTATACTACAAATTCATGTGAATTTTTGCTCAAATTGACGAGAACCTCGAAGAAGTTCTACAACTCAAAACAATGACTCAATTAAAAACCGTACCATGGCCTATAATTGTATTGGTATTGGCGGTATTGTATTGAATGCTTGCGCAATTCTTTGACGAATCGCTTAGACTATCACAAAGACTCCTAAAGTATATATAACCCCAAAAATGACTTAGGCTTACGGAGTCGTTCGGAAAAAATATATGCCATTAAACTTTTGGCTGCTATCAGCAGTAGCAGCGTATAATGAAGTAACGAAATAGATTTATTCATCACCATTTCTCAAATGTGCCAACGGCTAATTGTAACTTCATGTTCATCAACATATCGGTACAGTTTGCCTTGGGCTTAGCAAAGTAAACATTTTTGGTAATTAGAATTAATTGGAGTTGAATAGCCATTTAACCAGCCATTAAGTGGAGCCACAATGGCTATCTAAATCTTAAATTATTATCTGTGGAGTTCAAGGACTAGAAGCAAATGAAAGGCAATATGATTTGCTGGCTTGTTCCAATCATTGAATAATTAATATTCACTAGTGAATTCGTATCAGATTATTATTACTAGACGGGACAAAGTTAGCCATTCAACACAACTTCAGAGAGATGCTTGTTTTCGTAAAAGAACTCATCAGTGAGAAAAGGTCATCATCACGCAGTGCAAAACCGCTTTGATTACGATTTAGTTGGTTTCAAGGCGTTTTGTGGGGCAATGAAAATCTAATTCTAAGTATTTAACACAGTAAGGAAGCATTGTAGCGATTTAGCCTTAAAAGAGATAGCTTTATTGTATATATACATGGCCTTCGAGGAGTCCTCGCGGTAGGGTACGTTGTCTCATGTTATCTTGACGTTAAAGCATACGTGCATAAATTATTTGCCTTATATAGCCGGATTCTTTGAAATTTAATTATTAAGAATCATTAAGCCAAACCGCACCTAATTCCAAAAGTATGATGCATCGCATCTAAATTCAAGATTGCGCTTATGATAAGTTTCTAGCACTGTACTTGAATTAAAACAAATATCATAATAAAATGTTTGTTATGTGCTAAAACCATGTTTTACTAAATATAACTTTCGAAGTCTTTAATACAGGATTTCAACTACTTAGTAGTCATTTTCTTAGTATTCCTTCTTTACGGCGCAATAAAAAAATTGATAGTAACCATGTGCCAAGCGATATTGATAGGAGTCAACTGGTTAAACAAGTGTCACTTCAATACGCTCAACATAAAAAAACATATATATGTATATGAAGATTGTTATTCAAGGGTGGAGACACCTTTTTCTAGCTAATTATCCGTACAAGAAGGCAACCCTCCCACCCACCGACGACGATCGGCGTACGCTTTGTACCTTATGTTTGCTTTGTCCTCCGCCGCGGAAAACAAAGTACTCAAGTAGCACCTTATTTCACTTTCCTACACTGACGGCATCATGTAAATGTGCTCGACAGATAGTTTATCTCTACGGAGGATACAAAGTACCTTCTGTCTAATAGACTTCCGTTAAAATCAAGGCCCCTACACGTGCAGGAGGGTAGAATCATGATCAGTTTCTGCCTAAACATGAACAATAAAGATTCATTTTATAATAATTAAGAGAAAATAATGGTATATGCAAGTTTATTCGGTCTTTTGTTATAGTCATTATAGTATTAATTAATATTACTATTATTACTGTTTTTTTACTGCAGTTGTTGCCGCTATTAATGCTGTAGTTCCGCTGTTCGTCACTCATTTCTATCTAGACTTCTTATATGAGGTCCTCCTTTCCACTTCCGCGCATCACTTCATGATCGTTCCGTTTATTTTCTGCCCGTTTAGCTTTCCTTATCTGTCTCTTTCGTTCGTTCTCGCGTTCGGTTGCCTAACTTCAAATTATTCATAACTTCATTCGTCCGCTGTATTCTATTTCCCGCACCTCTGTCAAGCATTTAATACGTACTTTGTATTCATCAGGCGACGCCAATTCGTTGAGATGACGCTATGGGGCGTTCTTTACCTCGGGAGTCTTCAGTAAGCCCCACACAACACGAAACGTTCATAGTCTTTTTTTTTTGCTACGCCAGTAGCAATCACACATCTATATGCTTTAATCCATGCTTCTTGGAATTATCGATCGTATTTTTAATTTAAACTTTCAATCGTCCATTCATGACTTGATACTAATTTCCCATTGACCGCGCATATGCTCACTTATTTTTCTTCCGTATTTACTCCGATCAATACATGCAATCTGTGTTTGTATTACGTCGTTGTGGCCCCTTAAGCCTAGATTCACCTTGTTATTCAGGTATCATTATGTTTCCTATTAATGTGTGATCGGCTATCCCATTTCAACATTTTTCCGCGGTTTAATAAACATGTCTGTCTTTTCTATTTATCTTAACTATATTTACTATGTCCGGATGATCTCGCCCGCTGTCACTGCCATGTGACTAGCATGTGACACGTGTTATGTATATGTCTATTGTACAGTTTTTCTTTTTTCTTAACTCCATCACCAGCTAGTTCCCAAAGTTGATGTTCAATTTTCTGTTCGACGCTGCATTCCTAGTGTGTTATGATATCGTTGCTGATTTGGGTGTACAATCATTCTTACACTATAAGCACAATATTATCTTGTATTCTACCATCATGCGCTCTAGATTCTCCTACTGCAACTAGAAAGAATTTATTTTAAAATAGATTGATTTATCTGCCGGTATCAAGCGTCCGTAGCTTGTAGTGTTTAAGCGAAATTATTCACTTATTTGTAAAATTATAAATGTTTAAATCCTCTAATAGGCACTGGATTATTTTGACTGCCAATGCTCGTGCCGTCTTGACATTTCGATAGTGACAGCCCAGCTTGGCCACCAAAAGGTCATTACAGTGCCTACCCGTAACGTATTCCGAGTTCGCACGAAGTTGTCCCACCCATACATAACGCCACTTAACACATTCTTGCCCTTAGATCCGTATGGTAGAGACTATGCGAATCTGCTCGACTCACTTAGGGGTGGAAAAAGCCTGCCTTAGGAATATAGATCCCAACTAACATCATCAGTCACTTTTAATGTTTATTGGCTCCAACAGTGGCCGAGACCCGAAGCTATACTTGAGATGTATCGTAGACCTAACCTACACGCTTCAATCTGAACTTCAGCATCACACACTACTTCTTAGCTGGTTTCACGAAGTCTGGTCATCAAAGAATGAACGATGCTGTTTTTCCTTGAAAACCTACATTCTTATCATTGTATTCGTATGAAGAATTGTTCGTAAGATCGTCTTGATAGCATACTGCGCGAGGGTAAATAGCCGTAACTTTTTTTTACCCTCATTCGAGTACAAACGAAGAGTGGTGTACGACACTAGCATTATCCCATCATTCCGTTTGTATCGAATTTAGGACTCTTGTTGTGCATGAACGGCTAGTAATAATAATGCAATTATCGTTGTGCCATAAGAAGTGCGACTCATTAACACAACTACTACCACGATAACTACGACCATAATGATATTAATAACAAATTTGAGTGCAATCATGTATCGATCTGCCAGTGTTCAGCGTGCTGCAAACTAGAATCCTTACGAACCCAAAATCACTGACGGAATCTCTAGGCCATTGTCCGATTAGAAGGTGGTGAACTACGTTCTTCCCCATTAATAGGTATTAAAATCCTAATTAAAAATGAGCCTCTAAACCCGGCTATTATAAAATCAAACGATACTGCCCCATAACTGTACCAGGGCTGTGTTTATTAAGCAACAAGGCATGTAAAGTCGCATCTTTTTCTCGTTATGCTTACATAAAAACCATTCACTACAAACAAGTTACTGAAAAAAGAACAGGTTTTCATTGAAACGTGGTTGATGTGCCATTCCTATTATCTTATTTATATGCGGTATATTAGTTATTCTATACGGTCTGAATTTCATTCGCCATTACTTTCTGATGGCTATGGCTTGCATTTCTTTGCTTACTTTCATCTCTATGAGTCGCGTTTTTCTATTACCTCGTTGTCACATATAACCCTTACATATTTTATACACGTCATAGGCATCCTTTTAGCACGCCGGCAATAAGGGTCCACCAGCGCTCGTAGTGTATCAGTCTGATCGATTACACACAGTACTAGTTTCAGTCCAGCTTATCATTGTATTTAGTCATTCGTCATTCTACCCAATACCTTATTTTGGTAGTAATTTCGGTTATTTGTCATATCAGTCTGTCAGCGCTATCATCATAGTATACGCATCTCTTCAGTGACATATATATTCAATCAATGTAATATCAACCATGACTGGTTCTGTATGTACAGGACGTCGGAAAAATTACGTCTACACCACTAATGAGAGGTTGGATTTAAGACAATGACTTAAGAGCCTGTAATCTGCAAGAATTTTCGTTTCGGCTAAAGCTGGACTGTTTCCTTTTAGAGTGTTCTGGTATTTATTTCTCGGACGCCCTGTATGTCGATAGTAGTTGACAATGGTCTCGTTGTAATTCTCGTTTCATAGAATTGGAATGGATTCCTACAGCAAGACAACAATTGGGGAAAAATAATATTTCGCAAAGTAACTCTAATAGTAGCAGTTGCTGGTACCCACTCGGCGAGTGGTTATCGTCATCGCTGAAATTGTTATCAATTTTTTCAGCCTTTATTCCTTTCTACCTGTTTGCTCAGTTCTGTTTTTATCGTTCGTTTTATCTTCCCTATAATTTTGTATATTTTTCTCTGTTTTCACGCTTTATCTTCCTCCACGTCATGTTTACAGAGAGGGGGAGTCTGTGCGCATCAATCATCACACATTCTCAGCAAAAGCAAACAGGGTTTTGAGCAGGACCCTTAAACTAAACAATAAATCTATCTCAATCCATAAGAAAGTAGCACTCTCGAAAGAAAAGCTTGCACAATTTCGCAAAAAAGTGCTTTCGACTTTTCATTACCAACATTTCAGTTTCCTGAAGAAAAACGGCACAGGTGCAAGAAATCGATCGTCTTCCGTGCTCCCAAATACGTAAAGCCACTTTCCTTTCTAGTTCAAAGGATGGACTATGTAAGCCAGAAATAAGAATGATCGAATATATTTTGAATACCCGGATCTGCTATTCACAAACAGTTCGCCATAGTTCGTGTCTCTAAAAGAGCTCAAAATATAAAATTCAATTCACACTTTCTGTGTACTTCACAAATTTCGAGAAAACGAAACCAAGAGAGACATGTAGCATTTACGGAGCTAAAGAGCTATGTAGTTTCTGCATAGATGCCGATAACGGTACTAAAGTGATTATCGAGTGTTAAAATTGCCTTTCATAAAAAAATTGATTTTCAGGAAGTTTTATCCAGTAATGCACTGAATAACCTTGCCAATAGCTTGTACTCGGTAGAAATTGAACATAATTATAACGGGTTAACTACGTACTAAAGTTAGGCAAAAAATGCCTGCCATCACTACAACTGGATAGCGTTGCCGAGCAAGGAGTTTTTTCCAATAACCTGCCGTATTTCATTATCTAAAGAATACATAATTAGAAGCGCAGTCTCTAAAGGAAAAACGACTACAAGGGCAAATATGTCTAAGACGTTTACCAACAGTACACAAAGATGTGTGCACACGAATTCACCCTGTGCATCATGTCCGTGTTTGCCTTTTGTTTTCTTTTGACCTTGTAAATTTCCCACATTGGCTGTCGGGTGCAGGACGGCACATTAGTCAAGAGTATTCGTTCATCTAAACCAAACAATATTGTCGGATAATATCATTTCTTTCATCGTACAGAAGAAAATAACGGCGTATTTCCCACTCGTTTACTTATAATAACAATGTTTTTTCTTGCGTGTTTACTCACGATACGTTGATCGTTTTTGCCGTAACTTCTTCCTATGCGTAAAAAAATGTTTACTTCAGCTAGGCTTTTCCACATACGTAATCATCATCATTATTAGTATTTCCGTCACTACATTTATATCCAAATATAAACGTATCTCTAAGCTGAGAGACACTGGTCATTGAACAAAGGCCTCTTGTAAGGGGACGTCAATACTCACTTTCATCGACACTCGCGCTTCGAAAACAAAATATTTTTTCTTAAAGTCGTTATACGGCCACGTACAACATGTGCTGGGGTGTGCCAGCTGTACGATAGTGACGAATGATAGGCAAGGTAGACCGGTCACGGCGATAGAAGGAAAATCTCGACTCACGATCACGACTGTCAGACGGCCGTAGCAGTCGACTGTTACTCGCCGGCTGCGCCGTTCTACTCACTTCTAATAGACTAAAGACATAGTTCTATGATGGATGTTATCTAATGCATACATAGAGCTCCATTGTTCGTCTCTACTATATCTCGTTCTGTTGAGCCGCACAAGCTATCGTATGCTATGTATGTTGCTGGCCCAACAATGAGATGTAGCGGATTATGCTACAGTCTGCCTATCGGCTTGCTAGCTTCCAGTCAGCTCCATGTATGTGTCCGGTGGAACTCAGTAGCCTGGTCGCGATGTGTCCATTGGTGAAGCAGGCGGACCCATAATTAGATTAACGGGACTCGTTGACGTTGCGACAGGAATTCGTGATGTGCGAGCCGATGAAGTCTATAATAAACAGTAACTTTGATCAAGATTATATAAATATATATGAGGGAAATAAAGGGCATAAAAGTAATATTCGTGTGTTTACTTGGCGCAGATCATGCATTATCTGTTTTTGGGTAAACAGTATATTGAGGAAAAAAGTGCTCATTATTAATTGTGCGCATGGTAGTGAATATCAGGTGCGTAAATATTGAACGACTGAAAAACCGATTTACCTAACAGTAATCCTATCAAAAAAATACCAAAGCTTGTCTCGAATTCGCCGAATATCAATTATTTTTATTTTCAGCGATTTAGCCTTTTTTGATACCTATAATAATTCCTTTTTTGATAGGGTTCCTATAATGTTTTGTTTCGTCACTGTAACGAACAACCAAACTGCGCAATTTTTTTTGCCCATCACAATTATCAAAAACAGTTACGTTTATCTGGAGTCTTCTTTCCACGTACCGCAAAGGAGGATGATGCTGCCGCGGTCGCCGGATGGTTGGGTGGGAGCATTGAAGCGGGTCCCGGTGAAACACCACCAAGAGGGGTTGATGGTGATTGTCCTTCGGCACCAACTACTCGATGACCTCCGGGATGATGTCCACTTGTGGTAAGCGGATACAACAGTGGCTGTTGACAGGTTGGACAGCATCGAGCGTGAAGCGATCCCATTGGGCTACCTACAGGATGGAATGGTACTGCGCCCGCGTCGCCACAGCGACCAGAGGGTGCCGGAGAAATCGATCTGAAAATAAAAGAAATCATGAAACAAAAATAAACAAACACCTATGAGACGACATTTAACAATTATGTCAATAAAGACTATTTTTGAAAGGGAAAAGTGCTAGGCCTCATTTATCCGAACTGTGCAATTTAGGTGATTAGAATATTCTTACAATATTACTAGTTTCAATCACAGTTGTTAACGGTTACTTGGCCGCAGGGACCAACATGATCGATCGAAATGCTGTTACGTTAATCTAGAGTATTATTCGCGTAACCTAGTTGCGTTTGTGAACAGCGTCGTATTGCAGAACTCAAATTTCCTTCTTCTTTATCCAGTGTAGCACTATTTCGCAGTGCTATACTTACTATAAGCCTATTATACTAGTTTTTCAATTTCATTCAGTTCTAGTTTTAAGAACAGTAGCATTCCCAACTCAGTTGTAGGCTGTATACTTTAGCGGTTGTAGTGCAAACAGAATTTTAGAGATGACCTTGCTTCACATGAATAACAAAACATATCTGACATTTAATCCATAGAAACTTCATACCGTTGGCCGGGTCCGGTGTGGGGTACAGGCGAAGAGACAGTTCGTCCCCGACCACAATGCCCCTCATTGAAGAATCGCTCTTCATCCATCTCAAGCGACGACTCACTTTCAGAGAGATGTCTGCAAAGTTGTTCACGTCGTTCTACTTCCATTTGCAGTTTACGCTGAAGCCGAATGTTCTCCTCCTTAATCTGACGCTCTTCTTGGGAAAGCTGCGCAATTTTTTCTGCACCTATGTCAACGAGTTGAAATAAGGAAATTAGCATACTAACTGCCCGATTTCCAGCAATAAACTGCTGCAATTGCCAACCATTGATAACTTTAGCTTCGATAGCGTTTTGTTGTTCTGTGGTTTGGAAAAAAAACCTACTTTCGCGTTCAGTCTTGTGTAAAAGCGTTTTCAGTCGATTAACTTCTTGCTTGAGATTTCGAATATGTCGGGTCATTCCAGCAGGATCTGGATTCGGTGGACGTGGCGGTGGGACGTCTGAGCGGGGCGACGGCGGAGCTGACAACGGCTGGTCTAATTTCTCCTGCAAAGATCGCTTCTCCGACTATGCGTTCAAAAGAAAGAGGACATATTCAACTGGTCATCGTCTTTTCAGCAAACTTTGTTTGAAGACTGAAAATACATTTTGAAATTGAATCCTTTCTTAAATAGAGCGTTATTTATTTCCCTCAAGTCGATTCTAGCCGCAAGGTGTAAGGTGCTGCAAACAATCCTACCTCGAGTGTATCCATACGCTTCCAAAGACGATTGACCAGTGCCTCTTGTTCTTGTTCAAGGGTATTTTCCAGTTCCACCTTCTCCCGTCGAAGCTGCTCCAGGTTGTTCTGCAAAGGAACGGCAAAATGGGTCATTAGTTACGAACAAAACGTCCTCAGTAAGTATAATTAGCTAGACTTACAGTTCACAAATTTTTAACGGTTTGTTTTCGCTTAAACCATTTATTGACCAGCGAGAACAACATTTTTCCAAATAACTAATCCGACGAAATAAACGTCTCATCGTGCTTCATTTTAACCTACCTGCTTCGTCAATGTGTCAGCTTCAAGGCGCTCGATTTTACGCATAAGTTTATTGACAAGAGCTTCCTGTTCGTGTTCAAGGCTTTTCTCCAGTTGAACCTTCTCCTGACGCAACTGGGTCAACTTCCTCGAGAGATCATTGGTAAGGCACTCTTCTTCCTGTTCGTAATTTTGGCATAGAGTTTCTTTTTCTCGTTTGAGCGCCTGTATTTTTTTCAACAGTGTATTGCTGATGAACTCCTCTTCTTGTTCGGCTTTCGCTTGCTGAAATTACAATGATAAGACGACACAGTGACGGCACGTGCATGACAATATCGAAAATTGATTTAATTTATATAATGACAAAAACTGGGAGCAGTGGACAGCTAATAAGCGACATATGTAAAAATATCTCTTAGCGTGCTATAGATATCCGTAGACAACGAACCTTATACAGCGCTCGTGCTGAAAAAAAAAGATCAGATTTTCAGCACATGTAGCCAAATGCAGCATATATTTAGATAACCTGTAGGAGTTTCAAGTTAATTTCGCAGCTACAACTCGTACGCTTGCGGTTAGTCAATTCTATTATTTCTGCACAAGATCCATTATTTATTATAATGTTTTTTACATCCGGCAGGCGTTACTTTAGACAAAGTCACCGCTTACCAGGGCAGTGCCATTTCAAAATTACCTCATATGTGTTTGCATTCCATGTTTTATAGAGGCAATACCTTCTGCAGAAAAATTCTTCTTTTCAAGAAGAACTTTTTTCAAAAGTTCTTGCATGCAACTATGATAAAACAAATAGTTAGATAAATTAATATCTCGAGAAGTACAACAACCAATCTGCCACAGATAGCACCTATAAAAGCACGAAGATAATTTTTCTCAACCTACTGTTACTCTCGCTAGAATCGTATAACCAAACTACATCTATGAATCGCTATACTTGAATTGCTTACAGGAAATATATTTCGAGTAGTACAAAACGTGCTGAAATCTGTTAAGTCTAGTCCACTCCTGTATATTATTGCCTCGGATACATGCTACGAATCTATAGGGTACCGCATACATGTTGCAAGTTGCTGCATCTAATCCGGTTCAAACGGACTACGCGGAGCCGCATAGATACATCCTTTACTGCGTGATCCTTCGCACCTCGTAGTATCTTTCTGAAGAGACTAGTTTGGAAGGTGGATGCTTAACGGACGTGTGCACCGTCACAAGATTTCGTATGACATCCAATACGAATTAGTTCGGTCTGATGTTGTCGTACTGGCGAGTCCCGGCAGACTTGCTGGGCAAACTAAAGAACACCGCTTTTGACCGGGCCAGTAAGCTGTCGTCACAACAAACATCTGTAGCGGCGGTGCTGGTGACAACAACGGCTGCGGAAAAACGAGTCGTCGTTGTTCTTGAATGGAACATCATTCGTTGCAGTGATATCCTTGATGGTCGAGAAACAAATCGCTCTAAACTGCCCTGTTGTCGATAGATTGACATTGTCATTATATATACGGGTATTCTGGTCAGGCTAGTGGCCTATACAGCTTGCCGAAAAAAGCATTTCATAACGGCGCCTTGCCTTGCTGTCGGACTTGTAGGTCCGGCTGGTGGTATCGCCAGCTAACAGAATACGGAACGTGGACTTTATTTTACAAGCAAGACCGACAACATCAAGTGCTACCAATTGCCAGCGTTCGCAGACCGCAGAAGCGCAGCATAGGACACTGAGACAGATGGCGATAAACGCTGATAATAACCAACTACACTACTAATGATAAGCTATAACATAGATTACAACAACAACATGCTTATGTTGAAAAGCTGATGAAAAAGCTACCATTGTGGCTGTAATATCTATCCAGCACGGGCCGGCGGCAGATAGCAACATCGCGGCAAATCGTTTGTCCCCAAGGGCACAGGAATATATACCGACCTAGGCCAAACGCTTCGGCGTTGAACGTGTAGGCCCAGCAGCTTTTGACTGCCATTATATCACCTCTCATCATGAATATCGTCAATGAAACGAGACGCCCATCAAAACCGGCGCCGTCTTTGTTGCCATTTCTGGACACTTGTATAATAACCATCGGCAAGAGGAACGGTAAGGAAAGAAAACTTCGGCGCGCAAACGAGTCAACGACAAGCCAGCTAAACGCTACCCATCGAGTACTTCTGAAGATAGGCAGAACGATCCATTTGAGTGTAAAAGACGGCTGAAAACAAGAAATAAAACGTCGCTGAGTGTTACATTCTACAGGTTCTGAAGAGAGCGAGTCAAATCTCCCCACAGCGAACAAATGTCAAACAAAACATCGAGGAATCATTTCGTATTGATGTGATGCAACGACAATGACGCTTGCGGTGGGAGCGAAATCAAACGATGACCATGTAAATAAATGATCATTTATTCGTTGTGCTTACGGCATCTGGACGTTCATTCACCGGCATGTTACTAGTATCGCCGATAGGTCAATGTCCGCGTCGTCGTAAACTTTGAATTCAAAGTATATAAAACAGAAAATAAACTGAATCACAACTCCAGACTGAAAACAGATAGCTGTGAGCGTCAGGTCTCTTGAAGCTGTAGGCGTTTCAGGTATCGTTTGAGGCAGGGCAAGCAGAAAATGAAGACTTGAAGGCTAAGACTACTTCTATTTGTTCGTTTATGGCCAGCACTTGAATCATGGGTTGCGGTCGTAAGCGTAACAACTTAGCACGACTGAGAGACAGGTGGTAATCTTGGTGGTAATAAAAAAAATCTTGATATAGAATAAACATATGCATTTTGGATGTCCACTACCTATAAAATACAAACGAATAGAATAAAAAGTATTCTACCTCGGTAAAAAAAGGCTAAAACATTTTCAATAAAGAGCAGTGACTGGAAAAGTTATTTTCTGTTATGCGTACTGGTTGTATTAATTACTCAGAAAGAAACAGCGCACCTTGGGCTTGCGAGAGAAATCCTGCTGAGAACCATTATTTAAACGCAGACATATATCACAATCTACAAACAAAAATCATCGTCGCAAATGTACACGCACAAAATTCCACATAAATTGGCATAAAAATTTTACGTCCGTCGTTTGCCTGAATTAAATTTTATAAGATGTTTTTTGCTTGTGTCACTAAGACAGCATTATTTCATACTTACAATATTAACAGATGCCCTTCTCAAAGCTGTGTTCTCCTCCTGCAGCTGTTTGACTCGCAGACGGAACGTCTCGAGCTCCATTTTGAGCACGCGGTTCTCTTGTCGAAGTGAGTCAATCCGTTTCTGGAACTGTTCACGAGTGAGCGGACTTGGGGCGACCATCAGGCCATCAACTGAGCTCGAGTCGGATTCGCTTGCACTGTCTGCCATTGTTAGGCCGGGCAAGACAACCAAATTCGGTGAGTCGCACAACTGCTGGCTGCGGGCTTAAGCTTAGAAGTTGCGAGGCACGATGTGGACGAAACAATGCCCTCGCCTTTTGCAAAGACTACTCTGACGAATTTTCTAAATAGTCTTAATCATTCCGTTTAAATAGTTTGAGGCACAGGTACGCGGTTGTGATAGCAATAACAGTAATAACACGACTATTCCACAGCTGCAACTAATGTGCGTGCTGTGTCCTGACATGAACAACCCACGTATAACGGCAGATAAACAGGACTATGTTACTCAAGTGATTTTTCTCAATGAACAAAGTTTCTGTTAGGCCATCAGGCCAATAACCAGCACCGCAATGAAAACTAGAGACCTGTTGGATGGTGTTTTAACAGCCGGTCTCCACACGTTGCGACGACGACAATCTTATTAAGGATTTATGCACAAATATACAGATACAGGGTGCTATTTCGACAATAAATCACCGAAACGATATGAAGCGTCTGCACACACTACACATTCAATTTAACGATATCAGCGCTAGCGTCGATTTCTCGTTGTTCTTCAGAGCAGAGCCTCATGACCATCCGCAACCAATTCACGCCGAGCGAAATAGTAAACAAGCTTCGAAACTTCATCAAACTCACTTCTACCGAATAGGCCTCTATCTCAAGCCCCCTGCAGCACAAAGCTGTCTACGACGGATCTACAGCCCTACTTGCCTAGCCTCTGTTAGCACCCTTTAGCAAAACGTTACGCGACGGAAATTCGGGACAGAACATTTCTGGTAGGAAAGCACTTTTCGGGACATCGATAACGACAACGTGTGGCGACAAATCAGCACGGAACGAACGTCGATGGGTCGATCAACTGATCGCGTCAATCCTGCGATTTTCCAACCCGATACCGAAGGCTGCTGTTTACCTTCGGAACTCTACATCACTCCGAAGCTCTTATTGTAATGCAATAGTGAAGCGTTGCTTTATCTCAAGCTTGTAACTTCGTACTGTTGTGTAACTATTATCGATGATTAGTTTGTCTGCTGATGCTTTGCATCGACTCTCCACCAGTTCCCGTCGTTGGCAATGTGTGCCTTCCGTCGACTCGGTGTGTCGTGAGCCTGGTTTGATATTCAGTCTGATTGTCTGCCTTTGAGCAGTATGCTGTCTGTCAGGTCTTTTGTTTTCGACTACTCACGTCGTTTCGCTGATGATTCGATTCAACGCAACGATGTTCCTGGTTTTCGTTGCTACTAACGTCGATTGAATTGATAGTACTTGATGCGCGACATACAGGGCGTGCTGCACGGTACCAGCGTGCAGGCGAGCGATCAGAACAAAACTACGCCGCCCGCGGATGCTGTTTTGTCGTGCTGTCGTTTCAGCCACAATGGTCTGCTTGCTATCGAGTCGCTCTCGTCGTGGTGTCGTAATATATTCATACGACTCGTTCGCGTTCCTACAGGTCCTTACACATCACAGTTCAACATACCCCATTCGCGGTGTAGCTGCTGGAAAACATTAACGAAGACTTGTTCGTTCGCTGACGAGACAAATGCGATAGGTGAGGATACAGCATTGGGCATTAGCCAAACGAATAGCCTCAATTCACCCGCAGTTGTTCATCAAGCAGCTCAACAGATCCACAGCGAGTAGTAGCGCCTAACGCGAATCTACGCGAGCGTATTTCTTACTGTCGCACGCCGATGTTACAGACGACAGCTCGACTGACTGATTATCTGTCTGAGTCTAGCAACACCGCTCTACTCCTGCCGATTGGACCCCCACTTAACTAGTGATAGCTAAGCACAGCACTAACAACATTGTGTCGTGCTGCAGCTAGCGGACGTCTGTAAGAACAGCACACACAGTAACTTATAGCTCTAGGACGAACAGGCTGCACCGATGGGCGTGCAGCAGTCGACACGAAATCGTATCCCTGCAAGTACGAGACGACGAGCACTAGCAGAAGCAGACGCTGAAGCGGCCCTGTTTTTCATTCTCTTTCCATCTTGGCTGACTGCGGCGTTGCTAGCGCGGAGCAGACAGATAATTGAGCAGGCATCGTCGTTGCTGGCGAATATTGTTGTGTTGTAGCTGAGCAGAGTTAAAGTGTAGAACACGGCAAAGCCAAACAGAAAAAAGACTAAATAGAAATTAGTGGCCGGTTACAGTAGTAATGAGTATCTGCCTTGGGTTATATCATACATAATTAACTTGATAATATATAATCGCATATTTGTAAAACAAGAAATTGGCGTACACGGCTAATTCTCCATGTTCCGGAGTTTCGGGTATTCGACGGACGAAAACAGAGTAGCATAACACACGCGCTCATCGGTACCAAACACGTGTTATTATCGGCACATGTAGGACGCGGCGTAACGGCATGCGAGCTGAACAGGGGCAGCATAGAGTACAGGGGTGTACAAGCTAGATGCGGCACAGAATTTGACTACGGGCCACACGCACATTCTTAAGACTACATCAAATGCAGTATGATAGTGCACATCCAAACAAAGAGACTGGCAAAATAGCGCTCGTTCCAGTTAATAAAAATCAACTTTTCATAGCGATTTGAAGCTGTGTGATTTTACGCTAATACTTTAGATCGCTGTTTGTAATTTTTTTCGATTGAAAGAAAGCATGTGCGAGCTCCTAAATGGGAGTTTTTTTTAATCTAGTTTTATTTCTATTTTTTCCTCACTCTATTTGAGGAAAGTTTCTAAGAGTCTCGACCCCTCAATAGTTACAATATTAATAAAACATGCACTAAATTTGGTGAAATTCCCTGTTCCTTAAATATGTTTTTGCTGCTTTAATTTACAACTTGAATACAGACTCTGCCGAAGCACCGCGTTTCCCTACATTCACAAAAATTTAAAAATTAATACACGGAAAGTCGGATCTAAAATAATACATGATACAAATATACCAAAACAATAATTAACAGTCATTAAATGTCCTTTGGTTTGCTTTTGTCATCTCACAGTGAAGTTTCGAAATTATAAGGAGTTGCTCCACGGACTTAAACGATTACCGCGCCTCGCGCGGGTCGTTCCGTCTTATTGGTTCGATGCTGAGCGTATTTCACGGAACTATGATAAGTCGAGTTGCTGTAGAGCCAATGTTTCTTGTTTATTTCAAGAGGTCCGGAATCGAGAGCTTAGGCTTATGAATCGACTGTTATAAGGTAACCGAGTGCTAGACGTACGTCAAGTTGACAGCGCCGTGTCCCTTAAGAAACACATGTGTTAGTTTTATGCAAACATGTATCGTAGCAGTTTATAGAAGTTCAGAGCCGCACTTTGCGAGTTCTCCCCGACCTTTGGCCTGATGATATGTAGAGTAGGTGTAAGCGCAGTGCTTAGCTGACCACATTTTTGTATTACTGAAAGGAAATCGATCTGTGGATAATGATAAAAACTACTGCTTGGAGTTTTATGTCAGGTGCAATAACACACAAAGGCATTTCTATTCATGGGATTCACAGAGCCCTGCAGTACGAAACTGTCGTAACTGCGACGATAATGGTTATCCGATGTAACACGTACCGTTCGCCCTGAAAGGCGCGAACTGTCGTTTTCTGGTGTGCGCAATGTCATTTTTCTTCAATGAAATCTTAACGCGACCTAAGTATTTGACTACGGAGTAAGCTAAATATTAGGGGTTAGAAAACATGCAAGCTAAATTCAGCCAGAAAAACACAACGTAAAGTAAAGCGAAAACAAAAAAGGATACACGATAAATTCACCCGAATTAGGTCCTCAGCTTTCTTTTTTTTAGATTATAATTTTCCGTACGTAAAATTTTCCCTTATAGTTATACCTCAAAATTATATTTTAAGAAATATGAAATGAATTATCACATGACACTTTAATAGAGTGGATAAATGGTTTTTGTTTGCTGGCGTATGCCGCTTATCCAAAACACCTTAGTGAAGGAGCTTTTAGAATTAATTTGACTTATCAGCATTTTACTTGGTGACTCAAAAAGAGCTGCTAAAACCTACCGGTTTTGGTAGTTATCCCTTGTCATATAATTTTTATTTTTAAGTAAGGTACTTAACGCTTCGATTAATGAACAGATTCCTTGGTCAACACAGATTTCGTCATGGCTAGAGGAGGTGCAGAAACACTGAAGATCGTCCACAAGACTGAAGACGAGTCATGTATTACATTTCTGCTGGAAAACGAAGATCACACACTGGGCAATGCTCTCAGGTAAATCACACATGTATAAGGAAAGCCAATTAAATTGCTAATTAAGCTATTAATGAATTAAACTCTCTCAAGCCTTTGCGAACATTTGAAGGACGCCATTTTTCACGTTGCTTCTTATTCTAATTGCACATTTGTATCGGATAGAGTTAATATCATAAGCCTTGGGTGATATTACCTATTTTGAATGTAACTATACCAAATACTGTGTTAAGCGTAATGTTTATGCTCCTTAGGTACATGGTGATGAAAAACCCCGCAGTACAGTTTTGTGGGTACGCGATCCCACATCCGTCGGAACGGACGATTCATTTGCGGATTCAAATAAAAGAGGGTCAGGGCTCGGCAGTTAATGCGCTTGAGAAAGGTCTTCAGGACCTCAGAGATCTTTTCGAAGCAGTGCACGCAACATTCGAGGAAACCGTTGCAGCATATAAAGAAACGATGCCAGCGTAGAAATCGCCATCTTAGACACAGTATCTAGGGTGACGGTGTATATACTGTCGGTGCAAGTAGTCAGATGTACACATTAATAAATCTGTTTATAAACGTTTGCCTGTTTCGAGAAAGTCCACAGATTTGTCATCGATTATATAAATAGTGGGAGAGTGTGCGGTAAAAAGACCCATCGGAAGAAAAACGTAAAGGTGGTTATTGGAAAACCAAATTGAGGATCATTTGATTACGCAAAATATTGGCATGCTGGATGTTCAAACCGATGTATGTATCTGTTATATCCTTAATAACTAGTAACGATCTTTTTTGGTTCAATTAAAGAAACCTTGCGTTAAGCCTATTAGATGACAACAAACATAACAGTGTATTTTACTCAGTTAAAAATAACTCTAAACCGTAAACAAATCATGCCATATCTTTGCCTAAGCAAGGTTACGCGCTTGAACCGAAAAAAAGAAAGAGTCATTCCTTCGTATTATCTGATATTTCGAATTTTTTGAATATGGGATGTAATTTTGTCCTTTACCTATTCGTGGCTACATAAGGGAAGTTTCGCATAGCAACCTAATTTTAAATTATACATACATATGCTTCTAACAAATGAGCTAAGCGTATCGTTTCCTCGACTACCAGTACTCAAAACGCCATCCCCAAGCTCGTTTCTCGTTGAGGTCCTTTTTAACATATCCTTCGCACCGATAAATTACTTTGCAGTTTGCTGATGCTTGTTACCAACTGTATTTTCGTACTTACGAACAGTTCATCATATAAACTTGATAGAAAATCAAGCATGATAGATATGTCTGCATTTATTTCAAATACGGAAGGTGCTTGACTAAAAAAAGACTTCTGAAAAAAAAATCTGATTTCGGGAGGGCGTTTTATTACAAAGTTGTCCGCCAACTTATCTGTTCGTTATTGTTAGGTTTTTAGTTCTCCGTCTGTGCGTTGTACTTAAATTCCAGTAACCGTGATTATAATGTTTGCCTATTAAATTCTTACTTCTTGAGTATTCTAGATCAATGGCCTAGGTTTACTAAAATCGTTTTCTTAAATCTATATGCGTGTTGCGTTATTTAATGAACTTTAAGTAGCAGTTAATTTAACTGCATAGCTAGCCATTGCTTTTCTAAGCATCAATTTCCTTGAGTTTACCATTAAAACTGGAAAGTTTTATTAATCGTAGTAATACTTGTGTTCGAGTACTTAATTAAGACGCACTTAAAGGTGAGACGAAGTGACGTCGCCTAACCTCGAAAACCTAATCATTATAAGTGTTGCTATTAAAGAAGCTTTTGTTTTTCTTTTGGGAAAATATAATGTTTCTGAATTGGTTGCCAGTCCGTTTGCTTATGAAAACGTTGCTAAAAATGACCTGAAGGCATAAACCGTCGTCAACGAACTTAAGTGACACGTAGTACTTGCATTGGATGCCTCAACGTTTTTGCTGTGGGCATAGACGCATTTATCTTCGATACCTTAAAGCTTATAATGATAGTCAGATAATACGAGGATAATAGTCACCGACGAGTGGGTTGTGTATGTGTGTGTTATGGGATTGTGGTACAAAAAACGTTGTTCTCCAGAATTCTTAGAATTGTTATCCTTGATTGCAGGTATAGGCAATGGGTAACAGAGTTGGTAGTGACAGACGCATTATTCTTAATATATCGGAGTTTCTTTATTTTTCCTTTCCGTCCCCTCTCTATCCTTTTTTTTAAAAGTATTAAAATAGTTTGCTAACTTGAAGGGGATTGCACACAAAATATGAATTCAAGGGATTCCAGAAGGGAGATAGCCAAATCCATATCTGTTGTGACAGTGTTGATTGGCACACTGGTTTGCATAGATGAACCTGTGAATTTAGTACTGCGTACTCGATGAGCTCAATGACGCTAACTTCTTTTTATTTCGACAACAATCACGGATTTCCTGTTGGATTGGTCCTCGAGTACCTATCATAGGTGGACAGATTTGGCAGTCCTTTACGTTAACCAATTCCTCAATTAGCTCTTTCACTCGATAAAAAGGATAACACTTATACCAATATCCTACAGAGCCGACCCCATCTACTTCCATTAGCAGTTATCACTAAGACATTTTGCTCTTAGAAATCGAGTTCTAAGGCAGGGTCAACTCAGTGTAAGATTCGATGATCTTAGACTCGCAGTCGTTATTTTTGCCGTTACCGCTAACATCGAATTCGTATACCATTATATTATCGCGGCTATGTTTATTGAAGAGATCTCTACCGCTTGTTCGGTGTTACAGCTCAGCTATCCACCCATTATACGCCGCTGCATCAGACATTTTGTTTTTAATTCTTTTGGGCAAAATTGCAATGCTTTCTTTACCACAACTTTGTCAGCGCGCAGAAGATTACTTCCGTCACATACTAATACGATTTGTTCAGAAATTAAGAATGTTACCCACTATCTTCTTTATCATGATTAGGTCTCATCTACAACTTAATCTCGCTTCCTTTTGCTGTGGGTGTATAAGGCTTTCTTTCGCTGGGTGTACATGTGACTCATCATGAAGGCAAGCAGGGGAAAGATCCCAACCAGCAGATACAGCCGCATTAGGGTAGGCAAATGGAAGCTCCAGTTGTAGGCATTGGGTAGGTGAACGGAGAAGCGATTTGTTTCCTCGAAGTATGGAATGTTCCGTAAAATAATGACACCTTCACAGACGAAACCGATCGGCAGCAGTACGACCCACAGAGTGTACCGAAGCCAAGTCAGTAATCCAATGCTCATATTGTACACCTGAAAAATTTGTTGTTGTTGTTGTTGTTGTCATATATTGCAAATTAGAAAATGAAAAATATTTGGTTGAATGTCTGCCTTTAATAGCAAGCAAGGCTATAAAATACAGGGCAGAATACATAATAGTTGTCATATGATAGTTTTGGCAAAACGTTTCTACTTTCTTATTTAGAGCGCCTTACTAAAATAGAAGTAGAAACGATTTCGACAAGGCGGCACTATAATGACAGATTGAAGGTTATCTGAGGTTGGTCTACGACGCATGCCTACCTTAAGCATGTAGTAAGGATACCGGACTAACTCTATCGCTGTGTAAACAGCAAAGAGGTATGTTACAGCTGGTTTGCTATGCATACGGGGCTCAGCTGAGATCATCGCGAAAAACATGAACAAACGACCGGAGATCAGAATCAAGGCGGGCAGAAAACCTCCACGCGGTACGAAACCCAAAAGTGGATGAATAATTTCAAACGTTTGAAGTAACAGAGCGAATTTCATTGGACCTCCAACAGTTCTAAATGACTCCTGAAATACCTGTGCGAGAAGATAACAAGAGCCTCCGCATTAACGGTCCGGTGAAGATTTATTGTCCTGATAAGAAAAGAGTTATAAGAGCTGCCTCACAGACGGGTGCTAATAAAACACAGCTGTCATTGCTTGTAAATAAGCTGTGTGAAATATGAGCGACTGGGCCTTGCGCTTATTTTGTCTATTCCGTATTAGAACGTATTATATTCGAGCAATAAAAAGTCATTTTTTTTTCTAAAATTGCTACTTCAGTTATTTCATTAATTTTATACGTAGTGAATAGTGTGGGAGAACATACGTTCTGTAATGAACGCCAAATCTAATTACCTCTTCGGGATGTCTGAGATATCTGATGAACAGTATAGTGCCGATTGTAAGAAACGCACAGAACTGGAAGAGATTGTACAGGAATAGATAAACCTTACGCAGATCCTGGGCGCGTTTGCGCAAGCGACGCTCGTCTTTACCCAAAAGCTCTTCATAGATTTGGTCGACGTGTTTCTGTAAAACAGAAACATTAGAATTGGAAGCGATTTTAGGCAACCTTCACGGAAAAGGCATTGTAAGGGTAGAATCCAGCTATGGCTTGAATAGTGCTAATGTAATGTCGTTTATGTAGGTTTTGTTGGAACAAACATGCTTAGCAGTCTAAAATGAGAATCTTAAAAGATCTTCAATTTCCGAAAAGAGCCACAAATCGCTAATCCCCAGTACGTTCTGGCATCAAAATGCTGAACCAGATTGTACTATACTAAACGCTGAACTTGCAGGCTACACATTTAACATCCTAGTGCATCTTGTATTCTTAAAAGTTGATTCTGTAAAATTTCGGTTGCTTACATACACTGTAGGACCAGAACAAGACACGTGTTTTGTCCAAACAGTTGATACGGTTATTGAAACACGAACAGCAAATACCCTTCTGCTTGAAGAGTTGCCGTCTATATGGTTTTGTATTTACACGGCTTAATTAATTAAAATTTTTCTTGACTAACAGGAAACCCACAAATTGGGGCATATATATGTTTCGTACGCCTCGCATAACGCATAGCTACAGTATTTCAACCGTATAAACACGTACATCATTGGCAGGATCATCATCTGGCTCGGAATCGGAGACAGCAAAACGGTCGAAATCCACTTTTAACCAGGGAAGACGATCACGTGAATAACATAGCCGAGGCCACCACTCGTCTTCGTCGCCACTTCGATCCCGTTTGTAGAGAACCACTTCAACCTGTAATAGATAAATCAAAAAATTAACATAGCATTGAAATCTAAGATCGACACTTGCATCTCTCATAATAACTGCGTCAAAGGGTTTCGTATGTATGGCCGACCCGGCTCGTACTCAATCACTATGATTAGCCATGTGCAGCTCACTTTGAAAACGCTTTTTGGTGCCATTAGCATTGGATCTTAATGCAACTTGAAAAGAAAGCCAGAAACGTTAATTATTTAGAAGCTAATCACTATGCGCACTATTTGTCACAGTTGCATCGTTTCGGAAAGTAGAAACAGACAGTGTATAATAGATACTAAAGCTAGACGTAAGTGCTTTTTAAGTGCTTAAACTGGAAATTTATGCAACGATCACCTTAGATGAAATTGAAAGAATGTCCTAATTCAAAAGGTTATGAACACTCGAGCGGTTTGCGATTCCACCTTGCTCATGAGTTCTCTTCTATTGGTGGCCTACTATTGAAATTATGTTGCAACAGCTGCGGTTGTTGGTGCGTTTTGTTTTCAATACTTTATCAACAAACCCACCGTTTTCGAAGGATAACATAGATACCAGCAAAAATACGAATAGCGCGGCTTCAGGTTCTTCTGTCAACATTGCCGTTCAGGAGAATATAAGCAAATCTTAAAGGTGCTTTTTTTTGTCAGGAAAAATTTCGTCCTTCAAAACCGCAAATCGATAGATGTTCTTGATACTCTGTTAATGCCAATCAAGACAAAACCCACAAGCTGAATCATATAACCTTCGTATATAACATTAATTATTGTGTTATACGCTTTTTTATTGCTTGCAATAAAGACAAAAAAATAACTCAAATCAGCCGAAGCTCAACATACCAAAAAATAACACTGCTGTATAATATATTGAATGGATAGCTGATGTTCAATTTAATTCGAAGCAAAATATACAGCTCTGTTCATGGAACAAGGGCATGTAGATATTTCGGTTTGAACAACGTTCAATAACCACATAAGAGCATAATTATCTGTATATAACATTATAAAGGAAGAAAGGAGCTATGCCTATGGACCCACCGACTCATGCTCCATACATAAAAGTTTTTGATGAGTTCCATTCTCGCGCTGACGATCGATCTAACGTTAGATACACTTTTCAGATTACTTCGTGTGGACTCGAAAAAATGCTGGGTAAGGTTTATCTTTTTATAGTTGGCTCAAAGCTCCAACGCTCTAACGTTGTAAAGGCTTGACGATCGAGGAAAAATATCCAGCACCAGTAATTAGTTAGCAGTGCCATAGAATATCGACCGGAACCTTCTGTTGGTTTTTTGTCCAATCTTTTGTGTTTGAAAGTTAGGCGCGCATACAACGCAGAACGGTATTAAAGCTCGGATATAATATCCAATTCGTGCAAGCTAATATGGTTATATGCAAGTATATTTACAAAAATAAAATCACTGTTGTTGAAAATTTGACCAGGCAAACTGCGTGATTTCCAGAACCAGACCGAACATTCACTTGTGCTTACGCGAACTTTTATGCCCAAATCTCAAATTGGGCATTTTCTTTTTTCTTTAAATATTCAACGCACCTGTCTGTCCGTGACTCGACATTCGGTTCTCTCCGGCTTGATATCATCATAAAGGTCTATTTTAAATCCATAGCGATTTTCTCCACGAGCGCCTGAAAGTGACAACATTCCTAGTATATTTCTACGTTGACACAAAATCACGACCTCTGGCAAAATAGACTTCTCACAACCTTTTGTAACGCTAGACCAAAAAATTAGTTTACCTGTCGACATGGCCATCTAATTATTGTAGAACTGAGTCGCTTCGTTATATACAAAGAATTCAAACCGTTAGAAACTTCTCTAGTTCTGTGAAATTTGAGGGAAATTGACATATCGTAACCAGGCTGCCTAGAAATCGGCTTTATGACATTTTGCCTTGTTGACAATTAGCCCATAGACTCAATCGAGCACCCCCAATATCGCAACTGGTCGCTGTACCACGTTGTTACAATAATAATCCTACTTATTCTTACTTAAATATAATCCTACTTATGTCTGTGGTTTTTTTTCTTATAACCATGTTGGCTGATTTTGTAAGTGAGCTTAAACGCGTAGTGGATACGTATCGTAGAGGTACATTTACTCCTACTTTATCGATTAAGAGGTGTTAGCTTTTTGTTCCAACTACTCGCTATAATATGCACTGACTGGAAAAATTTTACGGTCGCGTTACGGAAGTTTCAATTAACTTCTCGAACACAAGCTTCTTATTGCGCATAAGGGAACATCTTTATTCATTAGCTATTCTAGACTACAATGAAATTCTGGCTTACGTTTCTTAAATCTGTACTTACTTAAGTTCTAATCGAATCTACACATTTATTCTGTCTGTAAGTTTAAGTATGTTATGTACAGCATCATGTTCTATGATTGTCTACCGCTAAACCAGCTCCTACTAAAATATTGAAAATCTGCTAAAGTTTTCTGCTTCTGTTGAAGGTTAAAGCGGTCAAATGTTATTCAGTTACGGAAAACGATTTTTATAGTGTTCCTAACAAACTCAACGTAAATTCGCATATCTAACGTCGTTTTCCTTGTTCTTAATACGTACCGACGCCTTTTGCTGAAAATTCAAGCGAATTTTTCGTCGGCTGTACATCAGGTTTTCGTGCATCCTTTAGATCGATTCGAAGTGTAACCCGCGAATAGTCCTGCGCCCAATAGACAAACGGCGATCCGATAATCATTATGGCTGCCTCCTAATTTCTTCAGATGGGTCTGTGTCTTCCCTTACCTCTGTGTACGACTGTCACGATCGATTTTTTCTTTTTTGTTTATCTGTTGCGCTGATATCTCAGTCTTTTCTTGCTTTTTTCACTTTGCATTCGCCGTTCTGCGTCCAATACTTTAACTGAATGATACTTACTGGCGATGCAACAGGGGAAGCAGTAAGTTACGATGAGCACAACCAGACTTGATTGCGCTCGTCAATATTTTGCACGACTGGCCGCACTCAGTTGCGCTCATCAGCGCCCGTATCGCTCAACTGACCCCTATGCGCCTGTCTACTTCTTGCTTCCTATGATAACGAAAGTTACCTCACAAGAATGTTGTCTTTCCACAAATAAAACAGCAGTCAGCAATGAAAAAAACAAATATGAAATCTCGCTCCTTTAGCGTTTCTTCTGCAAGACGAAGTCTACTCGTATTTTAATACAATTTATGTCGCTGTGCTAGCAGACCAGGAGTCTCGAACATTCACTTGTCGTTCGACAAAATCTTTTGCCCGCTGCGTACGATTTGCTGAATGGCATAAAAACACTTTGACCGTGCAACTAAACGCCTGGCTTTCTTTCCCTAATAACCACTTGAGATACGGGGGCCTAGTCGTAGAAAAGATACCCGCAGGTACCTACAACAGCGCTGACCCCCCGCTTTCTTCCTCAGCGTTTCACCAAACAGCCTCTGGTAGACTAGACGCCGAGCCACTCGTAATTGTCCGTTTGTTGTGAGCTGGTGCTGGCAGTCGCTGTCTCCGTAAACAACTGTCAATGGCCTATAGTTGTCGCGGCAACGGCAGTTGCGGCGGCGGAGAGTGGTTGCTCAATAGCCTGGCACAGTGGTAAGAAAGGGGAGTGAACGAAGGAAAGGGTAATAAAAAAAAGATTTAGAAGGGCTACAAAAGTTTTGAGGTCTCTGTTGTCAACTGATTGACGAGGTGGGTCCTCCGTATGAAGTAATGCCCAACAGCTTATGTACTGGACGTAAAACAAGAAAACACATTTCCTTCCGTGATTGCACAGTGGGTAATATATTTTCTTGGTGAACATAAAAACACGTGGTAGTCTAGGTTCGAATGCGGGCGTAGGCGCACTTCGTTTCAATAGGAAAGGGGACAGATGTCTCAAATACTGCCTAACAGCTAAAGTACGTAAAACCTGAAAACGCACGATAATATAGGTGACCTTGAATGTGCATAAGTGTATATGGACTAGAGGGATCAGAAACGCGGCAAATTGTCTGTAAACAGCTATACTAAGCTTCACAGTTTTAAAGTTTGTGAAGATTGGACTGGTGTAGGTCGCGATACGGTTACATTGTCTGTTTGTTTGAAATCTGGTACTGTGTTAACCACGCTTTGCTTAAAACAGCTGGGTACACCCAGCAACGAAGTGACTCTACGCGCAGTTTCGAATTTAGACCACATCGCGTGTGGCATTTTTTTTATTTTATAGTTTAGTAGGTTTGTAGGTAGAGTAGTAATTAGGTGTTTAGCTAAAAGCACGTTACCCATTCGACGGAGACACTGTTCCATGATCTACTGATGAATGAGAGAAAGAACACGAATATACGCACGGTGCACGACACACACTTGCGCCCTAAGGACACTTTCAGAAATAATAGAAAATATTTAAGCTTAATTAATTGCGCACCTTCGTTTTTAAGATAACTATTTACTTTCGAAAACCACGTAATTAAAAGTGAAAAATAGCATAACCTCGTTAAGTATAATATGCTGACAATGCAAATTATTGATCATCAGTTGTCAGTTACGCCAATCGTTTATGCCAATTTTCTAACAAATGCTCAACCTTTGAATGTATAGTATGTGAAGTTATAGTCGTGAACAGCCAACGGGAATTAACTTGCTTCAGTCAGCTTTTCGTAGTTTTAGACGCTGTATAGTATTTTCGAATTGCTAGTTTTTCATTAAAAGCTGAGCTGCTATGCATTTCAGCCGTGAAAATATAGTATAAAAATTAGGTACTTATTCCATTACATTAAGAGCATACAGTACCTTTATTTGAAACTCACACTGAAGATTTGAGAGCGATTCGAGAAAGTTTAAAGCAAGTATTTATAAAGAGTGGAGTTTATAAATAGGGAGTGAATAAAGTGTTTATTATCTCTCAACAACCCCGACTTTGGCCAACGCAGGATCTATTACTGCGCAAAATAAACAATCGTAATTGTTCAACAAATACTTGAATTCTCTTTAAACAAATGTACTACTCTTAAAAAATATGCTACTTGAAACAAGAACCCGAAAGACCTTCCGAAAATATCCTGGTAAAGTATTTTCAGAAAAAAATTACTACCTCTAAATAAAGCGTTTTATATTACCAAACCTGCTTTTAAAAGAAAGCCATGCTACAAAACACATTCAAGTAAATGCTAAGTCAGTATCGTAACCGTCCTCCTATCGATCTTACGTGCAAGAACGAACGAAACAGATTTGGTATGCTTCATAGAAGAAGTCACGGTACTTTAAATTTTCTTTTCGTCATTTTAGCGGCTAATGCAGGCCACCCGACATCTGCAGCGAACGTCAACCAGGTTTATTTAAAATTTCGTCTAAAAAACGTCAAGGAGTATAAAAAATGATTGCAGCATACCTTGGCATAGGACGTTCGTATCGATATGTATAGTAATTCGACACATATTTCATTGAGACAAGGGAAACTTGGCCGAGACGCATCAGAACATAAAAGGTATGGGTTCTCTGTTCGGTTGGCCTCGGAAAGCATAGGCTGGCGGTTTAATCGGCCTTTAAATATATAGCGACTCCCATGTAATTAATCATCTGTACTAAATTAAGCAACTAAAGTAACTAACTCTATTTAATTTAACTACTGCTATAATCATTAGTTTTTTCGAAAATTGCCATTTCTACACACGTCGCATGCAAGATATTGTTATGCAGTGAACTAGGAAAATGTGTTACTTTTATTTAAGCTGTTTTCTGATTTCTTGTTTCAGAAAAACTACTCCTGCAAATTCTGCATGTGCAAATTCTTTAAAACAGACTTACATTTAATCAAAAATGCAGTCTACATTTGCTTTTATCTAACATAAATTCGGTCTTTTTTACTGATATTACACAGAAAATCTTAAAAAAATGTATGCACTATAATTGGATTAGATCCCTATTTTTTCCAATAGAATGACTGTTATAACTTACTCGAATTTACTGCAAGAATCTATTTTATCAGGCAATCGGGATGACTTTGAAGATGGCGACTTTTTGCAAGGATTTTTTTGCGAGACAAAGCACTTGCACACTTTTATTTTGATTATTATGGGCATATTTTGATTAAATAAGAGACACTAGGAGATTTGAAGGTTTGTAAATCAGTAGAACAGTAATAAAGAAAAAAGGATATGTATATTTTTTTTATAATTTAAACGTCAATTATATGTAAATAAAATCTGAAGTCATAATTACTGAAATTGTGTATACATTTTTATGAACACCTTGTATATGCGATACATGGTGGACTCGTCTATGCGGCCCCGCGCTCGGAAGGGCGTTAAACGCGTTTTTCCTTTAAAGTTTAACGGTAAAACCACACAGGAGTGATATGGAACAACATGTTCACTGCATTTCGAGTTTGACTTTACTAACTTTTTGCTTCTGAACCCACATCCTACTTTCACATATTAGTAGTCATATATTATTTACCTACGTTGATAGCTCCGAAAAAAATAACGCATAGATACCTTTCTATATAGTATACTTAGATGGAAAAATCGTACTCAATAATTTACTTTATTATAAACAATTTTTGAAATATGAAACCGCAAAATTTGCATGTGCCCAACTGGATTAGAGCCGGAGACGATCTGGACAGTTCATTCAACTCAATCCCAGAGTAAGTTAGCAGAGGTAAGGTAATTATTCTTATTATCAATGGCAACCTAGCATTAGAACCTACATACACAAACAAGAAAAGAATACCCATGAGCTAGATTTTTCATTGCACTTTCCACTATTTTATTATGTTTCAATTTATTTATACGTTAACTGTCTTATTCTCTTTATAATTCCTTCATTTTATTATTACTAGTGTTTACAGAGCCACGAAATCGTCGCCAGCCTATCGTTTACATTTGCCAAAAACTGATATCCCACCCAATTCTTTCTACATCTTTCTAGTCTACTTCCATTCTTTTAAGTTGTTGTGCACTGAAATTGCGTGGCAACACTCCGTCGCCTGCAAGGGGCTTCCACCTCA
Source organism: Varroa jacobsoni (assembly GCF_002532875.2). Classification (NCBI taxonomy): domain Eukaryota; kingdom Metazoa; phylum Arthropoda; class Arachnida; order Mesostigmata; family Varroidae; genus Varroa; species Varroa jacobsoni. The sequence goes on from NW_019214110.1 coordinate 29,752, forward strand.
CGCTTCTTCCCCTTCTACGTTTTGAATCGACGACGCCTATAGAGGTCATAAAATAAAATATGCAATAATATATCTCTAATAAAAATAAAATTTAACAGTCTGTATCAATTTCCCGCCTGTTCACGTTTCTTTTTCCGTTTCAATATCGCGGTAACCCTCAGTTCGTTCCCGTCGAGATCAGGCCTCCGCGCCATCTGTGACTGAAACCGCAATATACGAAAGGTAGTAAAGGGTAGCAAATGTATTTAGCCTCTATCATAGAAATTCAGAAAAATTTGTAAATTATCGATCGACACATTAGATGACTTCTGCAGTACAAGTTCTTGTGAACTACTTGTGAGGATACCCCAGAACAGTCGTTGAAAGGTTGAAGGACTTTTGTAGTTAAAATTAGAATTAAAATAGGTACTAGCTTTCATATTGAGTCTCTAAAAAAATAGAAGTGTGTCTCATGCGAATTTTTTGGATAACTCTCTTACCTTAGATTTCTTGTGCCTGTCCGGGTCATAGTTTCATCACTATCATCAGTTCTTTTAAGGCGGAACGAGAGATCTGTCGTATCCGAAGAAAAAGATGATCGAAAATCGACAATTCTCACGACGAACCCAGAGACATGGAGGTCACTTGCCCTCATTCTCATCCTTTTTTTTCTGCGTGGTTCGAACTTCATTCTTTTCAGCACGTCATTATGATCAGAACCACTACGTCCTTATTATATTACTGTGATTAGCAGAACCTTGTTAATTATTTTATGTTTATTCAACAACAATAAACCAACTATTCCGTTTGTCACTTCTCCATCTCATCGTCTATAGATAAAAAGTGACTCATTTGATTTTCTTTCAAAACACTTTCGAGGTAACGCATCATTAGGCCCCTATTTTCGTTTGATAGTACACGTTTTGACTCGTATATCGACAGGTTGGTAGCACAATCGAGTCATGTATCGAACGATCATTAAAGGTGTGCCTACAACGGCACAGTTCGCTGACCTGACCAACAATGTCTCAAACTACGTCGCCAGAGCATTTTTTGTAATCCTTAATAACTCACGTGGCTTCAGACCATACTTAAAATATTCTCTGCATCCAATTTCGAAAATTATATTAGTTATATTTCCGCTCACTACTGTATTGTGTCGACACTGTGTACGAACGCACGCTAGCTGTAAAAACTAGCCAGGCCCTAGAATCTCTGTTGCTGCTGTTAATAACTAATCGTTCCAAACGGTGTATACCTCCACGAGCACCATTTGACGCCACCTGATGTAAATTATCCGTAAAAGAAAGGGAGCGCTCTAAACGTGTGAATATTTGCGCTGCGCGGAGTATCCAGACTCCTTTTCTACTATATTGTTTCCCTCTGTTTTCTCGCTACTGCCACAGGTAATTCTAATCTGCGTCAGTTGCGTGAATATCTGCGTTCATTTACATATGGCTTGCCATATGGATGACGCAGCATCAGTTTTAATAGCAGAAGGTACTATGTTTTACTTTTGTTTAAGCTACGACTCTTGGTTGGGACACCAAGAACGAGATAGCCTACGTCACTGGAACCAACTCGGCCAACTGCCAGAATGGCCTGTGTTATTACTTGGTTTTTCAGGAACATCGATAGTATTTGCACTTTTCCGTCCGCTTCTACCATAACATAACAAAATTACATTGGAACAATACATCAGAAAACAAAATAGTAAGAGCCTATCACTGACTAATATGTGCGCACGGTCAATGTCTAATCGTTTTTAAACTTCCGAGGAGTGCCTACGTCAAGATGAATCTAATTTTCTCAACTCGTTTTAGCGCAAGAGACTTAGCGAAGCTAATGTTGTAAGGTACGACACACATACACACTGTGTTGTGTATATAGTAAAATGGGAGAACTCAATATGTGAGTCTTACTAATCATCATCATCATCATACGCGAGAGAAAGAAGCATAGCTAACGTAATTCAGAAAAGGCAAAATTCAGACCATAGCGAATACTCATCATATGGTGAGAAGTAAAACTAATGAAACAACGTGAGATATTACAGTAACAATAATAATAATGATGATGAAAAAGGGCCATGTAGCTTATATCTAACTTATGCCATTATATCACACCGCGTTTGCTTTACACTGATGCTGTAATAATAATAATAATGTTAAGCTTGAGTATGTTTGTTTGTTAATAATCGGTCTTTTTTGCACTATGCTCAGCACAACATGGGTACGTAGTGATTGCAACTGGTAACGCGGCACATATCTAAAATATGTAGGAACAGTAGTGCGATCACTGTCGGGCCCCAAACTTCGGATTCGCTTGGCATTCGGATCGATCAGCACTCACAAGCGACAAACAAGTAATGACAAGAAGCTAAGCTTGACTTAGCCAACAGTAGTGTCAGAGACTTCTTTCGGGGCTGCTCAGCGGTCCCGTGGCTTCAAATGGTTGTTATTACTGTTTGCTTGAAAATTAGAGAGTTTCTAACAGGATTAGAAGCAATCGGGGAATTGGATATTGAAGCACGTACGCGATCAATCAACGCAGGAATAGAAAAGCATATAGGCACTACCCACATCGGGCACCTTCGATTGGAGGGTTGTAACCTGCAAAGTTGGCACGGCAAAATTTAAAAAGAGGTTTCGTTTTAGCAAAAATAATTACCTTTACAGGACGCCACATCAAACTGAATACGCTGGGTTAGTATAGTAGAAACTTCGCCCTTTTCCATAATCTGCTTTTTTGTGTCCAAAAGCCAAGAATTTACCATGAAATGATAAAGCGCATAGATTAGCGGCAAAAAGACTAACCTGGTGATCACTATATCGGTACCATTGTGGATTGGGTAAGAAACGGCAATCCGAATAGTCTGAAATTGAGAGATAAATAACTGATAGCTGCTTGTTATAACGTTAACATTTAGGGTTAAGTACATGTACTAGCAATGTAACGTTCTGAAAACTGCTTGCATTTTCTTTGACGCTCTTACTCATGGAATAGTATCAAAGAAGAGTAATTTATTGAAGTAATTCTAAACAGCTGTATATAGACCGACTGAACACTTACAATGTCCGCTAGAAATTGTTCCGTAATGGTTCTGCAACAGATTGAAACAAATGGACAATTTGTTATGATATTATCATTTAACAGTGTAAAGGAAATTAATGTAGTTAGGTAATGGGAAGAGTACAGGTACTAGTACGAAACATGCTCTTATACATAGCCGCTCTACATGTAGGTGCTGCTATCTCAGAAAAGGCTGTAACACCACCAACAAAGAAGTCACCTAGTGAAGAGAGATGGATGCAAGTCCGACTTTTTGGACCAGACCAACTCGAATCAATAACGTTATAAAACCGACTCTTGTTTAGATTTTTTATATTTGTTTATTTAGCGGGTATTACGCTCTTACTATTCTGCGTCTGGAGACCCTGCTGCTGTGGCCAATCATGTTGTTGTAATAAATTACCGTACCTAGAATTTTTGTTATTTTATCTAAGCGCTACTTACTACGATGGCATACAGCGTATAACTCTTCAGTTTAACTTCTTTCGAATAGATGTATTGGGCGAGTTCTCGGGTGTCGAGTTCGATCGTAAAGTTTACGACGTTGGTTATTTTTTTATAGGACGAAAACGAGAACGCGGTCCACGACTCGTTCTTGAATCGAACCAGATGTATGATCTAAATGAGAAACCAAATCAACGAAAGCAAACCAATGAACGACAAGGAAAACTTCTTGGACAGCTTCCTTGAACGAACTTCTTTAGATGACCTGATTTCCTAGAAAAAAAAAAATTTGAACGACCTACACACACGCCTAGTTGAATTCTGCCTCTCTAGCACGTAAACTGATCATTCTATTCATTATACAATGCCTAACCAAGACGATTCTAAAATAATTTCTCACAGAATAGAACATTATAAAACTAAATACACGATTGTAGCAACGACTGTCACTAGTATTCAAAACGTACGAGATGTTTGGGTAACCGCGCAATCCTCATATGCTTGCTAGCCGTCCGTTTCGCTTTGCAATGCGGACAGTGCCAATCTTCTACCTTCTCTTCCCGGAAGAACTCGTCGAAGCAGTGAAAAATGTCCAGACCGCTTACATTTGGAATTGGAACAGACAGTACGTTGAACACCTGGTGTATTGAAGACACATACACTCATAGAATTAATTCATAAATTTACTTATAGTCAATTCTTCACTGGCTACCCTTCTGCTATTGTCGACTTGAAACTTCGTGGAGTTGTCTATGAAATCACAGGTTAATGAAAAAAAAAAGGAACAACAAACAGGGCAAACGCCTCTTGCTGTAGACGAAACGGGTCTACCCCTGTGCCATTGGCCGTAATAATCTGAGAAGAAGTTTGAACCAATTTTTTACATTCAATCACCACAATAATTGAATACATTTCTAATTATTCTATTATGTTTCAGTCAAATACGGCTTTTACGTCATTCGCTAAAACCGTAGTGCGAGGCTATAGATATAAACATAATCCTGTATATTTTTCAGTCATAAACAAAAAAGATTACATACGAGTTTCGTTCGTATCGGAATTTTTGTATGAGCCGATTATCTCCTTACGACTTGAACAGTATTCTGTGGTTTACCGAGTCTATTCGTTTGCTTAATAATTGTAAAATCAACATGTCTAGGAACTATTGTTTTTTTTTTACAAATAATGAAAACAGGGTGTCAGCTTCGAGCGTTATCAATCACTAACCTGGAATGTATACGAGTCATTGTCGCATGTATGACACTTTAATCCTGACACCAGAATTCCCTCATAGTTCTGCGTCACACACGACATATGCATGTCACTGTGCGCTGAAGAGCCAAATACAAACGAAAACAGAATAGGAATTATACACTTCTATTGTATGCAACAAATACTGTATCTGCCATTTATATTCAATGAATGCTTTTCATTAGCATACAAAATTACTCAAATGTTGCTTTTTATTTTTAGCCTTTCACAAGATCATTCCAATCAGAATCCCTCAAAATTATAATTATTGATTTTATGGAAAATATTCAGTGTAAACATACAATATTAAGGTTCCCACCATAATGAGCAAAATGAAACAGTTACCGGTAAAAAACTTGTTAAGTTCTTGGGCAAGCATCGGGAACGTGACCACGGCATCTGGGTTGCTCAAAGAATTGGGGCGGTTGCGCTTTTCCTATATACGGAATGATATAAACCACATGGCAACGTATGTTTAAACAAAAAAAAACGATATTAGTCGTAGAAATGCGTGTGTCTTCATGTAGCACGTTACCATTAAAAAGTTTAATCAGGAACAACATTCAATGCTGCGCTTAATAATAATGATAACGAAAAATAAATGTATATGATTATTCTGTTAGTAAATATCTGCAAGAAACCGCGGGTTTACTTACAGCTGAATTCAGGTCTTCGTGGAGCCGATCAAGCAGATTGACGAGGAACTCATGACTGTCCTGTTGATCATATGTAGAGTACATTGGATACAAGGAGCCCATTAGGCTACGAAATTGCCCAAGTGCTTCTCGAGTGTCATTCTGCGACCAAAGCTGCGATAATAGCTGTGAAAACAGGCCCGGTAGCTTACCCCCACTTCCACGTTTATTATTCCTGTATTTTTTATTGCAGTCATTTACCATCATACCACCGAACAGTCGCAACGTACAACGAATCAAATGAAACAACCGTCAGTATATAGCCTTTAGTGCCCATATTTATGAACAATGTACTGGCCCATAACTCAGATTTTATAATAAACGATAAAATGTAAATCAGAGAATAAAACTATGCGATCTATTTGTTTCAGTTCGATATTTGGGTAACTTAATTGTTATTAAATTAAATATTATTAAATATGTATACAAACACATATATAGACCAATACGCTCTTTTGTTATTATCTCTCAAATGTTTGCATATCCATTACCACTTCGTCGATACGTCGTGCAACACTCACACATTGAGATGGTTTTCGTGCTGTCGGCTTACGAAGTATCGGGCGAATTCTGTTGAATGGGCAAGCGCCTGCAGCACGGAGTTCATGTAACAGCTGTTGCCGAGGTTACGTAAACCCGTTGTCCGATCAATCAGACCATATCGATACACCTGTACAGGTGATTGACTTCGTCGAGTTCTCGGTGGTATATTCGGCCGAGCCGTCACTCGCGTAGCAGCAACTGGCCGCACCATCGTCGACGTAATCAACTGCCGTTGATTTGCCTCGTTACTGTTCGACACGAACACGTTATTGTTGTTGAGGTTGAAGCTGCCATTGGCTATTCGGTGATCGTTATTATTATTACCATCATAATAGACCCCGGTTGTATTGTTGCTGCCAGCGTGCAATGTTCCCACAGCATTTTGCTGTGGATGAGTGCCATCTTTCGACCGATGGACTGTGGCGGCGTCTAAACTGTTCGATGGTTTCAGACTCCTAGAGCAAGGTTGTCCGATTATAAAAAACAACCAGACAAAAAGTAAATTTATATATATATATATATATATATATATAATACCATAATCACGACGACTGACCAGCAAACTTGGATATTCCTTTGGGGCGAGATAATGATGAGAGTTTACAACAAAATTAATATCCATTTATCGTATATTTTGTGAGCTGATATAAATATACATCTCAATTAAGTACATGAAAAAACGCACAAATAATAATTTTTTGCAGACGACGTTTTACCCAAATACCCTTATATGCAAATCTGTTAATTAAAAAAAGATAAAGTTAAAAAATTAACTAAAAATCATTGTTGACTGGTCACTAACAGTATTAAATTGAAACTGATGTGAACGAATCGTGTTATTTAATTTGTACCCATCTATGCAATATCTATTGATTTCAGGTAAAGACGGTTTCGGATGTTAATGATGCACGCATATACATGACCCCTCTATAATAAAACGGATTGAAATAAACATTGATTTATACCGGTCTATCGACGGCCGCTTGTTCATTAACTGATGCAACTGTTCACAATTGGTTGCACCTGCCTTAGCCGGATACGCCAAAGGACGATTGAAGGAATCGTCTCGCAGGTTCTCTTCATAGATATTATCTAATGATCGGGATCGCATGATCGACGGTTTCGAATAGCTCGACGGAAGCGGCAAGGGCGCGGTGGAACTGTCGCCGGCTTCAGATTTCGTTCGCGGTTTCGGCACAACCACCTGAGCCTGAGTCAAATCAATAAGTCGATACAAAAGCATGGAGTTGTAAAATAAGCATTATTGTGAGGACATGTGTATTATAACAGATATTTAGCTGTGGCTGAAACAGGTCATAATTGCTACAGTAGATAATAGATAACATTTTAGTTTCACTATTACTAATATTTACTATTTATGAGTACTATCACGACATCAAAACGATAAACGCGACACAAAAACTTTTGTTGTTGAAAAAAATCACTTTTGTCAGTTTCGTTATTTACTACATTCTAATGATTTTTGAACTTAGTGCGTGTATTCACGTGCAACTTCATTCGACTTACGGAGTGAAGTTGCACTTACCGAAATTTTTTCGTTTACTGATTGCGTAAATTGTTTGACTGTGTCTTGGGATGAGCGATCTACTCGGCTAAGCTCGCTAGCGCCAGGCCCATCATGTCGAAAATCTCCTGCTCCACCAATGTCATTAAACGGTGGCACGGATAATACAGGTCTCACGGTTGCTCCTCCTTCCCCAGACGATGCCGTGTTATGTGAACTCGTTGAGGTACTTCGTGGGTTGGCTCCTGCTGGCGTTTGGCCGGCAGGGGTGACCGTGGGCGTTACCGCAGGCGTATTGACAACTTGAACCTACAAGGAAAAATGGACAAGTTCCATGTAAGGAAATAAAATCATTAAGCACTTTAACCATACATGTCGTTCGGTAAATTTGGATCCGATTAATTAATTTGGACCTGCAAACTAACACACAAACATAGATCGCGCAGGTTTATAACCCTTGCAACGGATTTTTTTGGTCTTTCTAATCGAAATAGGCACACTTTTGTGCCATTTAGGAAGCAATTTTTTTTAGAACTCTTCGACTCGCCGACAGAGATACAAATGCGATAACTATAAGTCTGCATTTCTAGTCAACGCAAAATCCATGCCTCGTTGCATTTCTTTTACCCAGACCCATTGTAAGCTTACTTAACGATTCCGATACCCTCTACTGTTTTCAAGTTAAAAAAATTCTTGTGGAATCTAGCATACGTTCTGTTCTTACGTTCTGTTCGAACGATTCAGGTTGCCAAGTGAGCTTGCGAAGCTGTTCGGCAGTAACTGGCTCTCCTCTACCTTTAAGGCCACCCGATTGGCTGCTCAGATTACTGTCTGTAAGCAGGCGGCCGGTGATAGGCACATCGGTTCCTTTGTTGAAATTTTCGTTTGGTTTCGAATTTGTTGTGTCATTAGGGTAGAAGTTGACCCAGAGCCGGTAGCCATCTAAACAAAATGGAGAATCAAGAGCATTAGAGTAACTGTTAGTTATTAGCGAGTACGACGGTGGCTCAATCACCTCTAGGAGATAATAGTTTAGAGAGGGGATTCGACTCCGACAATGCATATAGACACGAATATGCATTAATATCCCACAATTACGTAAGTGTTGTACCGTAGAAAATTTGGCATTAAAACGATCCACAGCTATAACAGCGATCTGTAACCGGTGAATACTAAATACAAACGAAGGCAGAACTCGCCCTTCAGATGATAAACAGTGACGCTATGATTTTGCAGCACCCATTTCCACAATGCCTCGACAATGCACGCAGCTGGAGCTGAAGGATTCATGTAGCCTCTTCCATCCCAATCGACAACAACGACCTAAACGGATCAAATATCAGTACACAGAACTTGAATCCTTTCGTCGTCATACTTGTCACACGATTGCAACTGATGCCATATA
>NW_019214110.1:38729-48184 GCF_002532875.2 Varroa jacobsoni
ATATAAATTGAATCAAGGTGTCGACAAAAACTTGTCGAAACAACTGTAAGTTATCATAAAGTGATCGTTTATTATAGCCACAGTAAAACTTCGAAAGCAAGAACTTGGCACCCTTAAGATTTCGCCCAAGTCATCGCAAACAAGGATTTACACGATGACAATCTTAAGTTATTTTCCTACAATACGAACCAATTTGAAGGTACAAAACAATAGATAACAATGGATGTTCCATTTGATAGGGAAAGAGGGGCTCATATGCTCAATTCTCTTAACGACGATAGCACTATACGATTACAAACCTTTTCGAAATCCTTTCGCCTTTCGAATAGTAGTCTGTGTTCGTTTGTTAACTGGTTGGAGATCTGAAACGACGTCATGCCCATATAAGGTTTTGAAATATTAATCACGTTTGGCGAAAGGCTGATATGAGAATCTTTAAACGCCTCTGCACTGCGACAGTCGAGTACAAGCGCTTTGTTTTCCTTCAGTAGTGAATGAAGTATCCCACAGGTGACAAAATGTACACCTGTAAATCGACATCATCCGAAAAGAGTAAAAACAACAGTAAACACATTAACGCCGTGAAAGGTAGAAAGCCACTGATTTCAATCCGTGACATTTACTAAATGTATCCTACAAGATGTGAAAAATACGTCCACAAACACAAACATTCTCCCTGCAACTGAAGCTACGATACGACAAGCAACCAACATACTTTTTTGGTCAGGCTGTTGCCCATTGATCGGCTGTTTCGAGCTGCTGACGCCCTGATCGGGGTCAACTGCGAAATGGGTGTTCGGTGGTCCACTCGGTACCGTGCTGGATTTCGATATCCCGCCACTCATAAGGCCGTTAACTGAGGTGCGCGCAAATCCTACTGAAGGTAAACTATCTTGCGACAGTTTACTGGGTGCTGGAGGCGGACCAGTTATTGCAGTACTTTTCGGAGATATCAAAGGATAAACAGACCCGTTTACCATATCAGTCTTTAGAGCACTTAAAGGTGGAAGTGATGGAAGAGTATCCAACGATTGCTCTGCATTTTGGGAAAGCGAAAGAAAGTTAGGTGTATGTCGCAACCAATAGCTCGAGTCACCCAAATATATTCATCGGCTGACAAAAGACCACCCTTTAGCCGAAAAGTCTACTTCCCTAGCTAAAAAATCTACTCATAAATCTCAAGTGTATTGTACTTAGGTCAAATAAGCCAGTTCTTACCAACATTTCGTTGTGCGTATCGATCTATTAGCGACGTTTTTAGGCTCTCCAATCGGCCTAAAGCCTTCTTTATTTTTTCTACATCTTTTTCCTTCTCTTTCATAGCCAAACTCGCGTACCTGTATATCAGAAGACCAAAAACCCAAAAAAAACGAGACCATTCCGACAGATAGAAAATAATATTGTTGTTAGAACATTCAGTCGCCAATTTTTATATGCTTAGACGAAATTAGCGTGCATAAGAGCGATAGTCATCCACTAAATTATAATATGCCCTGTTTGAAATTGGCATAATAAGCAACAGGGAAATGTTATTTCATTATATCTTTAGTTAAGTGGATTTAGCCGTGCGCAATACGTCACGGTATAAGCAATCTTATGTTTTGCAAAAAATATATTGTGACGGACTGTAGTATAATTAATTATGCAATATGTTGCTTACTTATCATACTTATATCTATGACGTATTTTACGCGTATATATAATGTGAAAACTGAAAACGAACAAAGACTTTCACGTTTCTAAATGCTGCTATAGCAGAAAAAATTAGTGTAAATCTCATGCTCGAGTCTACTCGCTTGTTTTAAGTAATTTTAACTCCATCCGAACGTATTTTCACCTCATATAGACGATGTAAGCTTTTTCTTCATTGCCCTCTCGAAAATATTTGTCCGCCTCCTGAAATAAGGGATTCAGGGCTCGCCGTAGTCTGTAATACAACAGCGCAACATCAATCACACATTTTTCTAGCAAAAATAGATCAAAAAACAACAAATTTAGGTGAGTCGAGCAGTTTTGAGAGATGTATGATATGAGAACAGTACGATACGATTATTACTCAGTTGTTTGCAGTGAAACATTATGCTACACCACTAATCACCCTATAAAAATAGCACGATACTTTCTTGTAATACTTTCCCGTAATACAAGCTAATTACCCTTGTTGTACCTGGGTTATATATTATAAATATCAAGCTAGTTCATTTTTTTTTTAATTATAGTTATTAATGAATAAATCACTATTTCTCAAATGATTCAAAACTGTTTCCAAAACGAAATTTGCGTGATATGCTAAATACGTTTGCTAAATAATTTGATAAATACGGATGCTGGGTCTGATATCTAATACTCTATCGCACACAACCGTAAAAGCTAATTTACCGCTGTTAATAATTATTATCAACCTACATAGAACAAGAAAGGAAGGAAATTTAAAAGACCAGACGTGCTAAAAAGGCGAGCTTTATCTTTAAATACGTATTATATATTCGTAGAGTTCAAAACAAACGAGTTTTTTGTTAAACATATTCAGATGGGCATTGATTGTCCTTCCTTAATTTACACATCCATATAACAAATGTGAAGCCGTAGCATTCGATGCGTAAAGTTTATTTCACTTACACTCCAGCCGATTGCTTAGGAACTATTTTGTCCAGTTCTTTTTCACACATATCGTTTAGGGACTCAAAATCAGCTGCCACTGAGAGTGGCAGTTTTATCGACGCCATTGTGTTCGCTATGTCTGAAATAATGAATACGTTAATGAATACGTTAGTTTGAGGTAAAAAAGGTTAGTCGTAAAGAAATTTGTCAAATGTGCGCAGTATAAAGATCTCGTTACGAATAAGAAGGCTAGTTATCATGCTTTAGATATAATATCACTGACCGTCTTTATTTACGAGCTCAAAGTGAAACAATTCTCGGTAACCGTTTTTTTTTTCTATAAATCAGACGTAATGTTCTATCAAACACATCACTTGAGCTTGCCAGTTGTAAAAGGACTAGTTCTACAGATATCGCTTTTTACAAGAACCGCATAGAAATTTCATTTTTTCGGTGGTGTCAAACGGCAGGAATAGGGCGGTTATAATGCGGGCAATCCATGGGAAGTTGTATGTTCATTAAATTTCTGTTTTTATAACTTTAACATTCCAAAAGTTTAATGGCAAGTGATACTGTTATGTGATAATCACATGTTATCTATATTAATCAGTTGAGGCTACATAGTCTTGTGATGTTGCAAGGAATTAACGTGTTATGGACTCCTTGACATATCGTCAGCCATCGTATTATTAACTTTGTCCAGTTGTTTCTCCATGAATGCCTACGACCGCCGGGCAAGACCCCGATACAGGAATCATTCCGTTGTAAACCTTTCTAGAAAACGGCCCTGAAAGATGCAGCATGTGTACATACAGTGTACGATTTCATCGTAACGATGCGATTTATATTACTACTGCTTTTACACTAGTACCTCATTTTTGCACGAACAATTTTATTTAGAAATGTATGACTTTAAAGTAATTAACCAAATTAACCTTCTAAAAAGGGTGATTTACTTGAGCTCTTGAACAACGCTATCTATGTTAATATTTTTATTACGATTACCACGCTACACCAAGCAAGATCTACCATTCGCAACAAAAAACTAGAAGGAAGATATCATCCTTCTAGACGTGGCGAGCTACTAGAATTCATTAAGTCTCATTTATATTTTACAAACTATAAACAGTGGCTTAGAGTGATTTAGTTACAATAATGATTTTGCAAAATATTTGAACTCTTTGCTGTTGTACACGCCCTAGCGAATTTTTTTATATACAGGAAACACTAAGTTCAGTTGGTTCTACATTTGTCTTTATTACAAATTGACTAAAGTCAGCTTGGCATAACAACTCTATTAAACAATAATAATAGATTTATATAAATTTCTCGTTACATCAAAATGTTTACTACTCTTACAGCCCTTAATAATAGTTATAGAATGAAAGGATATAGATAAACAGTGTGTCAGATTTCCGGCCTTATCAAGATTTTTTTTACTCTATACGGAATACTTTTTACCGAAGCGAGTCTATTCGATTTGTTGCGTCTCTATAACATATAAGACCATGAAACTAGATATACATTAAACAAACATTTAAGAAACGGCTTCCACTTAAACTCGAAAGGATTTATATTAATGTCTCTGTGTATTTGTTTGCATACAAACGAGGCACGAATAAGCCGATGGTTATTCTAACCCCTAATACCTTCTCTTATCGTTACATGCGACATGGCTGTTACATAGCATCAACGCAATTTCATTCCATCTTGTTCATGTCCTGAATCGATAGACACAACACGGTGACAAACTAATCTACTGGTTCTCGTGTAAACCCAACTGTGGACGACAAAGGTCTCAGGAAGCGACAATTACTATGATAGCAGTTGTTTCTCCCATCCGCAGTTCTGTCTATAACAGTGCCGTACCCCTCTCCAGAATCTTTTACGTACGCACCTGGCAAGATCAACAAACAACAAACCATATAATGGCAATAAGTTTCGCCTCTTTCGCGAGGCTGAAGAGAACAATAAGCTTTTGAAGCGTTTTAAAGAGATTATAAGCTATGCACACAAATGCGCTGTGTCTGGCCATACGACGGCGCTCTCAATATACCGATCTAGTACGTCTTCTCATTAATTAACACAAGATCGCAAACGGTGCTGTTAAAACAAAAATAATAGCGATCGTCAAGTACACAAATAACAATTATCATCACCACTATTGTGGTTGTTTTTACCATCACAACGGACCGTGGAACTTCGCAAATCCGCAATGGTAGATTTCAGGGGACCAGTGAAGTCCGAAATCATGTCGTCAACGTGTATTGTAGCCTTTCGGTGAACAAGTGGGTTTTCCGTAATAAAGATGAAAACGAAACATACGACACTTTTTTTATGCACATTGTTACTTATGTGGTTATTTTTAGATAAATCTGGTAGTAGACGCAGGTACCATCAGACGTCGAAGTGTCATCCTAAACTGCTCCTATTAAAAGACGAAACCCGATTAGCGACGAGGCGCATATGCCGTGTCGTATAGTAATATACCGTTTACAATAAGCCACTTGAAAGGTCACACATTCTGCCTTGAATAATAACACGAGCTTAATTACTTCACACATTTAGATTAATATACTGATCTGCGTTTCTCGCATATTTACCAGTTCAGTTCAGCCTTTGACATAATCAAGTACAAACTTCATTCAGTTTAGCACGACTGGCATTTACAATCGTTTTTCTTTTACATTCGACGACTTTCGCTACTACAACTAGATGGTTATAAAAATAGGCCATCGGACCCCCCTCAGCCCCCATACACTCTACGAAAGATCGATTAATGTGGCGAATACATCATTGTGTTCCCAGAATCAGCCTGCTGAGTCCGTGCGTATATGTACATTTCGAAATCTTTAGACGAGTTATCGGAAAATATCTCTGACACATCAAGATAAAAACTATCACTTTTTCAATAGCGAAGTCTCACCAGACTCATCACTCAGTTTATCCTCGATTGTCTAGTTATTCTTTTTATCTAATGAGAACATCAGCCCTGTTGTCATTCAATTGTAGAGACGCAGTACCAACCCTGTGACACGTAGACACTGCAATCAGCTGAGGACACGTCTTAGTTAAGCATGCAGCCTTGTTGTCCCGTCCCTACGGAATTCAAAAAAAAACTGACGTAAGCCAGTCATAATAAACGATTTAATAATGAGCGTAGTTGGTCAATCTTTTTATCAACAGTAAAACTCTTCTTATGTATTTATAGTTCCGAGTCCATTAAATGTATCTTGTAAAGATGCAGTTACTTTTCATTCAAGCGAAATTCACTGTCACAAAAATGTGTCGAAGAACCCACTGGCGCATAATGTTCACTAGCACACGCAGCACTATTTGGTGATCTCCTCGACCACTTTTATTTTGTAGCAAATTGTACTCCCTCACATGGTAGTAATATAGTTTCTCAAAAAATCGCTTCCGTTGATCACAACACAGGTGCCATTTTTGTTTTGGTACAAACCCTGACAATGATCTTTGACTGTTTGCGATCGCTGTCTGCTGTTAATACCACTGATAGTGAGGGCGCTGGGGCAACCGAGTGACTAAGAAAATGCTTGACTGAGTGGTATAAGGAGCCTAAGGCGGCCAATGGCCGGTTGCTGTGGGACGCGGTTGTCACGTCTAATTATCGTAAAGGGCTACGCAATTGGGACTAAAGGAGCCAAACCCATAGAGATAACGAGCCGCTATGCGCGAAAACACCGGACATAACCAGAGCTTGTATTGGAGGAACGTGTCTGATGTGGGCACGATTGTTGACGACGGAAGATGTTGGCTGTACACTTGATTTTTAAGTATCATTGGCATAGCGGCTTAATTTCGAAGGGATCAAAAAAATCGTATCGTACCAACGTTCACATTTGTTTGTACAAATATTGCACGAGTCGGTTTCATGCTGGCTAGCCCCGGCAACGAGATGGGGAACGTTACCAGTTTGGCGGAATGTGACCCGCTAAGCGCGTAATTTGACGATAACTAGAAATGGAAATTATGCGAGAAAAAAATGAATGTCTGTGACACCATGTTATCTTAATTATCTAAAAAACGAATTATGACAATGTGCAAGTACAGCAAAGAATGTACAGTCGCACTTATGTAAAAAAAAATTTAAAACTACACAACTTGATTAGGGTAACCCTCGTGGAAATTGTTTAACGCAGTCAATATCCAATACGGTGTATAATAACATAGTGGGAAACGTGCCTTTTTGCTAAACTTATGTACAATAAGTTCGAATCCGAGCGTATACATACTTCGTTGTGTGCCAGAAAGAGCCAGCCGTCTGGAGTAATGCGAGGCTACGGTGCTCGACTAAAAACTCGGAAACATTTAGGGACGACCACTAGACCTCACCCCCGCCGTAGGACTCATCAGTTACGAGTCGTCTGCTTAGAAATGCATTCAAGCCATTTTCGTTAGCCACGAATAGTCTTCCCATTTTGCTAATGAATTTTCCTATTTAGCAACAATGTTTAGTTATAGTCACAGTTTTGTTTCTTCTCTCAGCCTGACGTTTTATGACGATCGACTTAAACTGTTCCCACACACGAAGCCCATATCATTTCTATATTTTCTCATCCCTCTTTTGCCGATACTGTATATGGAGCACCCTTACCGCGACTAGATCAGAGCCAGCCCAACATATCCGCTAAGTTGGCTGGCGACTTAAATGTCCTGTTGCTACGCAAATACCTTTCGGGCGACACTCGAAAGCTGCGTTCATTCGTATGCAACCAGAGGCCATTGCTGTCGTTTCGTGTTGGCTGAAAAGACAGGAAGGTGGAAACGCCTGCTGGTCGCAAACGACAGCCTGTGAGTGTTTCTGCATTGCCGGCGCGTTGTTTGTCTTTGTCCGTGTTCTTAATTGCTATAGTACTGTGCGCGTCCTCTGCATAAGTCGTGGAGTGAAGCCAGCACTGCTGTTTATTTGTACCGCTACCCTGTACCAGCCAGCCAGTCTGCCAGATACAACATCGAGTTTTCACTTCTGCTATCGTCCGCTGCAGCCACGACGGTGCCGCCTGCGGCTGTTGCTCCTCTCTGCTAGAGCTGTCACTGTCGTTCTTCTATCTACGCCGTGTAGAACTGTTCCCTGTTTGTCTTGTACCTATTGCATGTATCTGGGCTTTGCACTGCACCTTTCCGACAGAAGCGCACAAACATTTTTCGTGTATACCAGCAACAGCGACGGATACCAGGAGGCGAACAGCCCAGCAGTGTACCACACACGTTCTAGGTAGCTGGTATTTACCCGCAGCGCCGTCGCTAGCCCTGCCGGCGCTGCTGCTGCCACTAATGGTCGCCATCGAGTGCTCGATCCTGCCGCGGCTGCTATTAGTACCAGACAAAAACAAGATGGCCGCGAGGATGACTGCTCGTAGCGGAGCTATGTACGGGGGATGAGTCTGTGTTAGAGACGGAGCTACTGCGGTGCTGGAGGTTGATGGTGGCGACAGACGCGGCGGGAATCGAAAGAGCAGGCCCGTCGTTTCTAAGTCGGTCTCGTCACCGAGAGTCGATCTGACTCTCGTCGTCGATCGGCCGACCGTTTGTCTGTCTGGCCATCCGGTCAGGTGAGCTGCGTCTTCACGCCACGGACGAGAGCGTCGTGACGTCAATTCGTCGATCAACTAAGACAAAAGGGAAGCTTCCGAGCGTCCTCGACGGAAACGTCACAATCATTCGAATGATTATTATTGTTGGCCGGTTCTTGCAGAACTACGAGGACGACGACGGGGGTTGGCGCGACTCTGCACAGAATTGGGCGCTGACGACGCGTACGGAGTGTTGTGTTAGATTCAGTTCAATTGTGTGCAGTATGTGCTTCAATTGTAGGAGTGATGCTAGTAACAACTGCTAACAACGACCAACAGCTGCAACGATACGGCAAACAGTAGGTAATGCTTAAGTTAATTATACTCATGTTGTTCTACTGAATCTAACTCTGCTGTGGTGTTTTGAACTTGTGTGCGTGCGTGCGTGTGTGTGTATGTGGGGGTGTAATGTTAGAAAATCAAATCTTAATAGACTCTGCTTCAGGTGGCATGTGCGGATCTTTTTGGCGAAATAAATGCTGAATCAACGAGCTTTGTCACCCAACAGCGATTAATTTCCGCCATTCGTAGGTTGTGCGTGCAGCTCTACATAGTGGTAATCCAGATTTTGAAATCGTTGATCTGGTCGGAACATCACATGTGTATCGGCCGATAAGGGTGAACCAATGAAGAGTCGACGGCCTGAACACATTCGTCGATGGAGCTCGTCATGTCGGAACGCAACGCAGGATATGGCTGGCGACCTAACCCCTGTTCAGTAGAGAATGGTTGTATACACCGGCCGCTTCTCGACACACTCGATCAGGAGTGATTGATACGATGCACGGCAACACTAACCGAAAATCGACGAAATTTAGGAATCGTTGAAACAAACTGAACTAACGATGAAGATCTAATTCTTCCTCGAGTTCTTGAGCTAGGTCTTATCTCAACAAGAGATCAGAACAATAGTATTTTGCTTGGCCAATCGAGCATTAACTGGCTCTTGGTTGAGCAAGAATTTTGGTCTATTGATGCGGACGTGTAAGGCTTGAGTTATTTTCGGATCGAATTCGTTGTATTGCAGAAACTAGTAAACGAGAAACATTTGTCATAAGTCAAAGGAAAAACAAAAACGAATGAAATAGGAATGGATAACCTAAGTTGCGCCTCTTTAAATTGAATCAGTTCCAACCAATAATCCAACTCGAAATATTCGATCATCAAATCGACCATGAAAAAAGTGTGGCTTTGAAAATTTCGAAAAGATCACGCAATAAGGTATCATACAATTGAGAAGATGATTTGGAGCTACAT
>NW_019214110.1:48284-63462 GCF_002532875.2 Varroa jacobsoni
ATTTGGAGCTACATGTTGAGAAGATGATTTGGAGCTACATGTTGAGAAGATGATTTGGAGCTACATGTTGAGAAGATGATTTGGAGCTACATGTTGAGAAGATGATTTGGAGCTACATGTTGAGAAGATGATTTGGAGCTACATGTTGAGAAGATGATTTGGAGCTACATGTTGAACAGAAGATTTGGAGCTACATGTTGAACAGAAGATTTGGAGCTACATGTTGAACAGAAGATTTGGAGCTACATGTTGAGAAGATGATCAATTTGGAGCTACATGTTGAGAAGATGATCAATTTGGAGCTATATGTTGAGAAGATGATCAATTTGGAGCTATATGTTGAGAAGATGATCAATTTGGAGCTATATGTTGAGAAGATGATCAATTTGGAGCTATATGTTGAGAAGATGATCAATTTGGAGCTATATGTTGAGAAGATGATCAATTTGGAGCTATATGTTGAGAAGATGATCAATTTGGAGCTACATGTTGAACAGAAGATTTGGAGCTACATGTTGAACAGAAGATTTGGAGCTACATGTTGAACAGAAGATTTGGAGCTACATGTTGAACAGAAGATTTGGAGCTACATGTTGAACAGAAGATTTGGAGCTACATGTTGAACAGAAGATTTGGAGCTACATGTTGAACAGAAGATTTGGAGCTACATGTTGAACAGAAGATTTGGAGCTACATGTTGAACAGAAGATTTGGAGCTACAAAGGGTCAATCGATGACGCTCCGAAGATCGAGGTATCGGAAAGATAACAGCTTGAGCTACGCAGAATGCAGCAAAGTCTTTTAAAAATTTTTTTAAAAACGTTTAAATTGTTGTTTTCCTGATTCAACGCCTATCGACGTTTTCCGCAAAACCGACAAAACACTAAAACGCATAATTTCAGTTGAGGCTATCATTAATCTTTATCGAGCCGTCATGACATTAGACCGTTAGCGGTTAGTTAGAGATGGAACAGCATATTGTGCCTTATTATCGTGTAGCCATGCTTTCAAGTCAGTTCTACGGGGGAACACAGATGCTAATTAGCCCCTGCCTGCTATGATGTCCAAATCATCATAATCATTATCGTCAAGCACAGAAGCACCAATAATGTACACCTTTACAGTTGCTTCTAATTAATCCTAGTTATATGACCATCGCTACAACGACTTGCTGTGCTTTAACAACACCAACATCAATAGTGGCTACTATAATATTTCACATTCACAGTTCAGCAGCGTGTAAGCGAATGCCTACGAGTGTGGGACCGTATCGCTGTAAGCCTGCGCTCAGCCTGATGTCTACGGCCGATAGAATTACTATTGATCCGTTGCATTCGAATAATTCTAAAAACTATACGATACAGAACGAAATAGCTTTATTTCGTTCTGTATCGTTTAGCTTAGTGTGCCCAACATTGCGTTAGCGTTAAAGGTTTTTAGCCAATCGAGGTTAGGTATTGGCAGCAGCGGTTGTGGGTCAGTCAGTGACCCCAATGGGTCGAGTTGAGTTTTGGTAACAAACCCAGCGCGGCTGAACAGAGAAAAAGGTAACTGGTAACAAGCTAAACCTCAGCGTTGCTTTAGCAAATAATTCTTTAGCAGAAATAACATTGACAGGAAACGATCATAGAGAAATAGGGATATAATATTGAGGTATCTACACATTCTGCATCTCATAATCAGCAACGCAGCGCAATTACGCTCGATAGTGCACGATCAGTTACTTTAACCACTACGCCACTAATAACTGCTTAATTTCTATGAACTACTATAACTAGTAGCAGCTATTAAATAATCGATTAACTACGCGATCTATTCTGTGTGAGAAAGCCAGCAAACATTGCCCACGAGACGAGCGTTCCGACAACCATCGTTTATAGTTAATGTCGGTAGACCACTATAAACTGCAGGGGACATCACCATCATTAGCAAGCATAGAGCTAGTATATAGATTATATATAGAATTCTATCGCTGTAGATAGCAGTAGTTGAACAGTCAGCCAACAGCGATCATTGCGATAACGTTCCGTTCTGTCGACGAATGGACCCATTGGGCAAGCATAAGGGCTAGTAGTCCCAGCATCGTCTGTCTCATACAACAGTACTAACGGTTAAAAAGCGTCAACCAGGACCAAAGCATGAAACCAACGACCAGCAAATTTTTCGCTGGTGGGCTCTCATCCAATAGATACGTGAAACATTCTGCGGCTTGCGCTTCACTGCAGCGCATCTTAGCAGCACGAAGGCAATCAGCCGCCGCCTAGAGAATAACGTTGAGGGACAATTCTAAGAACTCTTAGCGACTGTAGTAGAGCAGGGGCCCGTCTTCAGCTGCCTCCATAGACTTTCTTACGTCCTGGCAACAACCGACGACACCAGCGACATTCGTAACAGCAACAGCACGTCGCTGTCAAGCCAGGCATCTCTGTAGACGCTACTAATTCTACTACTTGCATCACTATTACTACGGGCTAACGTAGATAGGATTGTAGGTGAGCTGGTACGCAGGCGTTGGCAACTGGATGTAGACTAAGAGCCTACACCAGCAACAGCAGCAATAGTAAATTTGCCTGTTATCTGCTTGGTGTTATTATTGTTCGTCGGTGATTCGTCGTCCTGTGGAGCAGTCCGTGTAAGTCTGGGTGACAACAATTGTCGACTGTTCCAATAAGATAGGTTAGGCTGTTTGTCCGATGAAGGTTGTTGCCATCATTATCATCGGTATGGTCACAGGCGGAGGCGTCATTCGCCCGAAGCACCGTAGCCACTAGAACAGTAACAACGGTAACGAAGGAGACTAGCCCAGCGATTGATGGGTCTGTAGTGCATGCAGTGGCGTCGTTCTACCCACATCGTAACACACAGCGTAAACAGCAAAAGGAAGGGAATAGACAATGTCTGTAAGTTGTTGCCAGCTGCTGAAAATTCTATCCAAAGAAACTACGAGAGGTGTACAGAAGCGAAAAAACGGGGCGACGACGCCAACGAAATCATCAGCAACTGGCCAATGACAAACAAACAGAAGGATAACAACGAAAATAGCAAACGTCTCATCTGCTAGCCCTTGTCTCATCAATATTAATAGTTGTCATCACAATACCTCAAATAATAATTACAAGTAATAAACCTGGCAACGACGCCTGTAAAGAAGATAATAGCTACGCCATCCGCTTCTTCTTCTGAGCCTGCGACGCGCAGGAATAAGTACGGCGAATACAGGACCCGACAATTGCCACGATAATAACAATAGCGACAACTCCATATGCCGCTACAAACGGGATTTCGTCGAATCTGATCGTCCACTGCGCGAACTTTATTCAACTGCGGCCAATACGATTATTCTTGCTGCTACTATTATTATTATAATTATTGTTATTGCCACGGGTATTTGTTGGGTCGGTAAAGGCGATCGCATATTAATATTCATTTCGTGCTAAGTGCGTTTCCTTTGCGTCGTGTTGTTCTTGGGTTCTCGATAGAGCTGAGCTGAGCTGAGCTGAGTTGAAACCCGTCTCCAGTGAGCGTGGGTCTTGACTTCAACAACGAATAGCGTCAAAGCTTAGTAAAGCAAACAAGTAAGCTTAAAAGGGGAAAATTCATCTTGTGTTGTTTCTACGGAAGGATTATTTGTGTGTGAAAAAAATTAGTGAATTATTGAATCTTCGGTCTTTTGGTTTTCACATTTCTTCCGAATGTTCGCCGTTGACGAGAGAAGTCATAGTGGAATTGAATGCGGCAATTTGACTGATTTAAAGAGGAAAATTCACTATAACGAGTAAAAAAGGACAGGCCTTCGGCTACAAATATTATTAAGCGTTTCGTTTTAAGTGTGGTTTTTGCTACGTCTTGGATCGTGTGCTGTTAATCTGCCGACGATCTAAGTATCCGAAAATCTGTTCAAAAAGGAAGCAGTCTGAGAAGGAAGTGTGGCCTCAAGGGCAAGCGGGAGTGTGCAAGTACATTGGGAGTATTCTATTGGCCGAAAAAAGTGCGTGTGTGTGTGGCTGGTTACTTTAAACAACCAACAAACTAACGGTTTCTCTCCCTACTAGTGTCCTCAACGGTATCCTCTCAAAGTCTACGAGTCCACATACAAGAGGACATCATCAGCCCTCGCCTGCTGCGTCCTAGTGCATATCGAGGACCTCACAGTGGATCAGGTAGGTGCAACTAGACGACTCACCTGAAAGCATATGAACATCTCATTACAAAACGCAATCTCACGTAGAGAGCTATTACGAGATAATGTGGGATGGAAGCTATTTAAACGGGAAAACCTAAGGAGACCGGCCTGATTCTCAACGGCCCTTTCCGTGAGAAGTTCAGCTGTGTTTTTCCCGTACCAAAGTCAACTGGGCAATTGGTGAAATTAAATAAAGATGCTGAATAGGCTCAATGCAAAGCGAAGTTCTAGTGTTGAACTCGATGTCTAATTAAGCAAGAACTTCCCTTCAAGTTCTCGCTAAAACAATGTCATACTTTGATAGTAAGCACATAAAACTAAAAAGCTTTCTTCGAAGTACGTTTGCATGTAGAAAAGCAGAAAGAGAACATTGCTCGGAACGCAGCCTTTACATTCGTCAAATTGAGTAGAATCTCTGTCGGCTATTGTGCTTATTTTATAACACACAAGACCAGCCATAAATGGCAACGACTTGTGGGAACATAAACCCTAAAAATTTTCATTTTTAGCACCGGCTCTGAAAAATACGTTAGTCTTTACGTAAAACGTGTGTATGATAAACGAAGTTTCTTAGTAATAGTTATGGACGCTAGAGGAAACTGCATTTCGCTGATCTAAAACGGCGAGGATTTGTACTCCCGACCGAATGGTATCCTTTTTCAAAGAGCAGTTTCGGTATTTTTTTTATATCAGTCAACAACTTGCGATGAGCTAAATCCAAATATCTTCCTCCTTCCTGAAATATGGGTAAACGACGTTCTCATAACAAAAAGAGGATAAAAATGGCAGTAGCGCTTCTTCGGCGTTTAAAGTGTACCGTAAATTCACAGCGTCAACACCACTAGGATGCTGTTGTTAACAGCATCATTATAACTTTCTGGCACACCTGTTAGCTTTCTTGCAATTGTTGCAAAAGTATTGCAACGAATCAGAGGACACTTAATTTATGTTGCAGAGACAATCAGGGGCCTCTCCACGCTAACGCTCCATTTCAAGGAACTACCTACCGGTCGCACCGTGGTTCCTACTATCGATGATCTTCATTGTTTATTCATAAGGATGATCTATAGTAGTGAACTGATGCCTTAACATGTCCATCGTTTTATATTACGTATTGACAGCAGATGAAATCACGCCGACAGGTTGTTACGGTAACGTTGTACGGATCGTAACAGGCGGTATTTTTTTGACGGTTTTATTTGGAATTTGCTTCCCTTATCGACTGGTATTTTTTGCCGTACATGGAACTTGACAATAACAACACGACACCATCAGTCACACAGTATTGCGGCTGCCAACGTCATATAACGTAGATATCATAGTGTGGCTTTTTTTTTTGGGAAAATCAGCATACGGTTATTGCCGTATTTAACGCATGCGTCTGCTGCATTCATGGAACAACACAAAGGAGCCGAGTCACTTTGACATAGATCATACGGAACGTATAAGTATGCTCTACAACTTGCTTTAATCTGCTTTATTGAAACATACCTGAAGGAATTTTCCTCGCCAATTCGCGTATTTCCTCGCTAATCATTAATTCATCATTTCTTTGGCAACAGTTGAACAGTGCTTAACACACATCGGTAACAACAAGCGTTTGATGTTTGCCTGTTGGATCATGGGGACCGTGATTGTTACTGAAGAGCCAGTGAGGTATAATAGTGGATGCCACCAATGGGCAGCTACAAGTTCGAAAGGCCGAAGTGGGCTTTTTTTGTGGGTATCCTTTTGAGCAATTTGTTTTTCTAACAAACGTCTTTTTTATTGAAGTTCACATAGAGGTGGGTCACATATCCTACCGATCAAAAGCGACCGTTTAGTAATCTGATGACGACCTTAAGTATGTAAGCTGTAACACCCGTGTTAGTTCGCTGTGGAAATTAGTGAAAAGGTCCAATGCTAATGTACGCCAATATACAAATGTTCGAAGTTTTGCCTCGTCCTGACGTTAGTCATTGTTTCAGACGGTTGGCTCTTCTCAGGGCGGAGCGAAGTTTGCCTACATCCTGTCTTAAACTTACGATTACCTCATGCGCCCCGAATTGTACCTAACACGCTACCGATGTACCATTATGGGGACGATAACAGGTGTAGAAATCTAACGAAAACGCACCATTAACAGTCGCTAGCCAGGCCATCCCTGGAAGATAATTTATTATGAGATAACTCGTAACTACAGTAAACTAATTTAATTAGGGTGATACAAGAAGAATGCCCGATAGGAGCAAAAAAAAGTCGACATTTTACCGATATGGAGAGAAAGCTTGTCGGTAACAAATGACACAACTTAATTTGGGAATCTACTGCATTAGAGACTCATTAAATTGACAAGGGGAGAACTAACTTAATGAAAAACGAAAAAAGCTATTAGTGAAAACGAATTTTGGTCGGGAACGTTCATGTAAAGTCCGGACAAAAAAAGCTACAGTTAATTCAAACTCCGAGGGTCCTGGAAAATGGCAATGCAATATGCGGTGAAGCAACATTAAAAATACAAATTAATTATTCACGTTACGTGTATTTATGGTTTGGCGCATTTCGTCTTGCTTAGAATACGCAATCTAGGAGGGTTTGGCTTCCTTTAATGATGACGTTAACTACCGCGTGGGTTAGAGTCACATAGGTACTTGAGCTCACGCTTAGCAAGCTGTGGCCCTACTTGAACATTTGCCCTGACGGAACAACAATTCGAACATTGGGGGCAGATGCCGTGATTCACGTTAGGTTCTAGCAGACAGGTGGGTTCAATAATAAACAATAAAACAAACACGGTAAAATTTTAAAATTCGATAAAATCAGAAGCAAGCAGTGGGCAGTAACTGGCCAAGAACAGTAACTAAGGCAACACGAAAACACCTTGTGAAGTTGTATTTCTATTTCTCAACGAAATTTAGTAGTTAAGACTGCTGTTTCGGATGGTAATCCCTGATGAGTACGCTCCGACGCTTCTGATAGTGTTAGAGGAGCATGGTCATTGGCTTTTTATGCATTGAATCATTTATTCTTCATCATTGATGCATACATTGTTTGATACGATCAATAAATCGGAACATAGCTTCATTCCGAAGCAATGCCAGCTGTTATTGGCTGATTATTTCTAATTTAAGAACATTTACCGTAGCATTCCAAACTACGGAGCGACCTCGACTCCCTGATGTTTGATGGTCCGTTCAACCACAATTATGAGCAGCATTGCATGATTGACGTAAGATGACGTATTAGAGCGTCCGCGTCTTCAAGCGTCGTCGTTGTCGTTCGGCAGAAAAAGCTGCGAAGGTGAAATACGAAATCGAACTAATGTCGCTTCTCAGTCAGTTCATAACTTCAGTTGGAACATACAGATACGATATCATCACTTAAAAAGAAGACGTTGCTAGGTTGTACGTTCGATACATCTGTCGACGTCATTAATTAGAAAAACAGCTCATGGACGAAAGGCGAAGTAAACAATGTTACTTACAATAATAATAATAGTTGTTATTATTATTATTATTATTATTATTATTATTATTATTATGAGTGTTATAATTACTACAACTATAGTGGTAATGGTGATGGCAGATAGCTAATTTGTCTGTTTTAAAACGATTTTTTTAAAATTCTATTTTGAAATCAAACTATTTTTATTTTTATGAATGTAGTGCTCGTCTTGAGCTTTAGAGGGATTCAGTCACTTTTAGCCGTGCGTGTACTTAGATTGCATGTGTTATACTATTTGATAACAGCAGCTCGAAATAATCAAAACTGAATGACTCGACAGTTTAAAGATGAGAAACGCTGAAGCGATACCTAGGCAGAGGTTAGGTGGACGTCTAATTGGAGTTACTATTATTATATATAATAATGGATAAGTAAAATGTGTTTCATCTGAGGTCGACAGTTTCGATATTGGATAGTCATCATTGTTTTGGTTATTTAGGGCATGCATTATCCTCACAGGTATATTTATCAAATTTTGATTAAGGGTGCAGTAAAGTCAAATCTGTTTTAAACAAATCTTTTAAATCTAAATGTCATGAAAGTCAAATACAGTTGGCGTGTCTTCTCCATGCCGGTGTATAAACCTCGTTTCTAAGTAACTATAGCACGTATAATCTTCCTTGACAACTTTTTCCAGGTGCATCATAGGCAGTACCAGGCTATCCAACAAGTGAGCTGAACAAAGGTTGGATTTGGGTCGCAGCGAACAGCACAAGTCAACGTGGGTTAGTTGTTTCCTCTTTCTCGATTAGATAGTATGTCGAAGGCTATTTCTGTGTGGACGTTTTTGCTGTTGCTGCTGCTGCTGTCGCCACTGCAGGGACATGAAAACGCCACCATTGCTGAAACACGGTCGACGGCGTGCGGTAGGCAACAGGCTCGAGCGGTTTGTGATATTTACTTTCCTCGGCAATAAACAGCCCAAGCGACCAACAATCACGCAGATAGATGCGAATTTTCTGTGCGTTCTGTCTTAACTGGGTACCGACAGGGTAGCGTGTATTATATCTGGGCTGGAAGCACGAGGCGGTCGTACAGTCGTAGTTGGCCACAGAACATGGGTCGGATGGCAGTTTTCGCTTGTAGATTACCAGCTCTCTACAACTGCTGTCGAGAATCAGCAATGCTTCCCTTCGCAATTTGCTCGCTGCGTGCATACGCTTATGTTCCTGGTGGGGTAGACTTCAAGTAATGACGCTAGAGGAAGAAGGTTTCTGGAATCGCATTTAAGTAGAGTAAATGTAGATGCATCACTACTGGTCGGCAAGATAGCTTGCTGGTCGGCAGGTAAGTAGTTTAGTACATCCCCATTCGAGAAGAAGAGAAGCAGCAAAAGAATGGATTTATTTTTCATTGCGCGTTGCCCTTATCCTTGGCTGTCGTAGTTGTTGTCGTCATTGATGTTGCAGCCGCTTGGCAATCGGGGTTTACGGAAAGGGATTTCAAACCGGTAGTCTGCTCTAAGAAGGAAGAGATTGTTTCACGGGGGAATTGCTGCTGCTACTGATGCTGCCGCCGAAGGATCTGTTGGCGATTTTTGAAGAAGCGAGCAAAGTATACGACGATGACGACCACAAAACCAGATTTTTGCGGCGGGAAATGTCCAGGAGAATGAAGTATTTTTTTTAGTGGAAAACAAACGAGAAAATTGGCAAGATTTATTCGCTGAACATATTTGAGGGCTGAGAGAGATTGAAGCTCGCCGAAAAGGGCAACACATCGTTTGGTCTGTTGATTAGTTCTTGTATGTGACTAATTGTGACGAATAAAGCGTTGAAGTAAAATTGATTGCGGGTTACTTCGTAAGGGTGTGACTTGGCAGTAATAGGCTTCGTTAGCTGAATATATTCTGCACTATAAATAAGGCCTGTGAGTAAAAACAATTTTTCAACCATTATCTGACGGATGCCCGTTAAGACATCCACCGAGCTAGTTCCGTTAAAACTATCTGCCTACGACTAAATTGAGCAACCGGCCCTTGCTTATTTATAATTTTTTTTTTAAAAATGCGCTTTATCTAAAAGATATCAACAGTGAATGAGGCAGTTCTCTACAAGTTCATTCTGCAATATAAGGCTGTTCCATAACTGAACGTTCGGTTAGCCCCTATGACAACATTATGGAGCCGCACGAAGCCTACTTCTGACCAGGACCTAGCTCATATAGAGCGTTGGAAAGCTCGTCTAAATTTTCATATACTCAGCACTATGCAAAGCACTTGATGAAACAAAGGTATATATGTTTTTGCTACTCTTGTAGAACGGAGTCTTATTCTTCGACCGTATTCTGTTTGAGAAGAATCAATCTTTAGAGGTATCGCTGTAGTAGCAGATTGCATAGAGTCTTATATATTGCTCTACTATTGATGAAATTGAAAATCTACTGACATATGGAATTCTGTGACGCTTCGTTTCTCGCAGTGAAGACAAGCAGGTTTTTTTTTGCCGCCCTCTATTGTATATAGAGAGGTACCAACAATAGCGAAACCTAGCTTGAAATAGTTGGCGGAAAGTGGCAATGGCCTTCGCGGGCGCAGGATTAGTGCTTTGGAGGTGACTAGGTGCTGGTCACAGCGGACTGTACATGAAACTATATCTTTACGTAGCAAATAAATGAAAGCTTTTTATTCACACAAGTTCATGCTGCGTAAAAAATAGGACCTCGACAGGCGCATGCCCGGTTTCAGTGTTGCAAACAACGTAACAAAGAATTTTCGTAGAGTTAAGTTTTCGGTCATTAAGATAGTGAATGGCTCAGTAGTTCAGTTGGCGTAATAACCTATCGGACGTTCCTTATGCCAGTTATTGGATTGCCATTGCGTAGCTGATGTGTGAAGAGCTGGCTTTTTTACATATGCAACTTAAGCTGTTTTTTGGTTTTCCGCGATCCGAACTTTACTTTCGTGAAGTACTGGACTTGCTGGGTATAGGCAACAATGAATGTGTTCAGAAACTTTATTCCATTGTTCTTCTACTACTGGGAAGTTGACTGTCATCGAAGTTTGTCAGATCCAGCTTATTCGCCAAACCATGACGATATATACGAATTGATAAGGCGAATCAAACTCCTGATTTACGAACTTGCTTTTTTGTATACATAAACCGAGCTACAGTTGCGCTTTCTTCAGAGCACTCGGATGTTTCCGTTTCCTTTTTTGTAAAGAGGTGTTAACCCGTCTCTCACTCAATATTCTACTACTCCATAGTAGGTCGTTCCCCATTCTGTGTGTGGATTTCATTTTCCTGCCAAGCGTTCGCTTTTTTTTTGACAGGATAGCAATGCGTTTGTTTCTTAACGCTTTCTGCGAATTTTATTATATGAACAAGTAGTCGGCACCATATTTTTGATGTTGCATCAAGGACCTACCCCCACTAGAAAACCTAGCTGGGGTGAATCTTACTGCACCTATCTGGGATTTCTTCAATAGACCTATGAAACAGTATGGTTGCATATGTCATGATAACCATTTGTCAACGCTGAAATGGAACGACGATGGCCGAGTGTTCGTGACTATTTCTAGCATACGCATTTGTTCCCCAAACCACGCCGCTCCTATCATGTAGTTAATTCGGGCGTCTTTTTAGTGCTGCCACTGCTGTTTAACCCCCCGTTGTCTATAGAGGCGCTTTTGACGTCAGTTGTACACCACAAGGTTGCGTTGCCCCCTTGTGTGCTTAGGCAGCTAAGTATCGGCTGGCCCATCCGTTATTTTTTCATCCACTTCTACTATTCACGTATCTCAGCTTTGCTCTCGCATCGAACCTATAAAATTGCCGCGCTATAAGTGGCGGCTGAGGAGACAAGAAAAGCGTTCGCTACGTAAAGGAGTTAGCGAAAACTCAACAACAGAAAAAGATGGGAAGCGAAAACATAAAACAGCGCTGCATATGGCATCCAATTTTTGTACAGCACGAAACACGGACCAATTGAGACAGACGGACAACCAACCGGACAGACAGATTCTCATGGCTTTGGCTGTATGGGGCGACTGCCCAATTGTATGAGCGATTTTGGTTTAAGATCAAGATCGTCTACGCAGATTGGGGAATAACCTATACGGCGAACGGGGTCTGATTAGTCGTTCTTATGATTCCATCGTGTCGCCAATGGTCACAGCAGCATTAGTTAGAATGGAACCAGCAGGCATTGCTACGTTAATCGACAAGCGGCGGACAGTCCTACTAGAATAATGCTCATGGGTAATAAAGGGTTTGACTGGCTAGAAAGATGTGTGAGCTGGAGAATACGCAGGCGGTACAGAACTAACACGATTACGGCGGCTAGAGTGACTATTGACATTGAAAGGCAGATGGTTGGCTGACTGATTCACTGGAGGTGTACCCATGGTCCTATCCTTCTTCCTTTGCCTGTGACTCTGACACACTGCCTATCTATTCTGGAAGAAACCGCGTTATTCGGGCGACGTCGTCGTCATTGCAGCGATGAACAACTGCCTGCTGTCGAATGGTAACCATTGATGAATATAATAGCTGTTAGGCAAGTAGTAGCTATCGAATAGTGATTGTTCTAGTATGATACGTGGGACATCGTTTGCTAGTATTATGAAGAACGACGAATTCTGTGGACAACAGTGTCAGTTGACCAAAATGATCATCTTAAAAAGTAGACGAAGTGCAAAAAGCTTGTGGAAAAGGTAGAATGCGCGAATCATAGTTCTCAGTGATGTGCAGACGTACAAGACAATACCTTTTTCGAAATATATGGACCAAAAAAATATATGTTATACACATATGATATTGGTGGCTGTATTCACAAACAATGTTGATGATATCTGAATGATTGTTCTAGGAGACACCATTGTCTTACAGCAAATCGTCTTCTTAGAGGAGGCCTGCGGCCTGCAGTTGCTAAGAATGGTCGACGTTGTAATAGCTTCGTCGAACTACCGGTGAAACGAACAGCCAATGACTAAATCGTACGCCACTATACTAGAACACGAAAAACATAGATAGGACAGGAAGGCGCGTCGCGATCGCACAATGCATTGCATCGGCTATATTGCTGCGGGGGGTACAATTGTGGAGAGATGGACGTACAAGGTGCAGAAAGCTGTTTCTTTGTAAACAAAGAAGCACCTATATATACATGGAGGTAGCGTATTGAAACTCGTACCATCAAGCATTAAAAATATCAATTAAAACCTCACTTGTTCTGAAAATCTTTATATTTCTAAAGATCTCGTATTAGATGATAATCTTATCTTAAATTGAAAAAGCTATATTTTTTTGTAATTGAGATGATGTGTTATTGTGCGCATTACAGACTTGAACCATGAACGCTTTGTACCCTTGGAGTGTTCAGATTTTGTTTTTTTCTTAGGTAGTTGACTTGAGGTCCCTTTCATGTTAGTCTCAAGCATTGTATCGTACAACACAACGGATGGTGAAGGCGTGAAAGAGTATTCGCTTTACATATTAGGAAAAATTAGGCATAAGTGTGATTCATTGTAGATTACCAATAAAATGATTGCGAGATTTATCAATATAAAGTCGTAATAACTGAATTTTGCCATAACCAGTTAAAGATACTGAATCTATCTGACAATGGCTAGTCGGTATTCGCCGCACCTCTCTATATTCTGGTATGTGATATAACGTACCTTATTCGATATAAAGCCGTAATGTCATGTAAACCATATGGGATTTGTGACGATCTTATCGCACGTGATGTATTAAATAGTTACTTGAGACATTTCATCATCAGTTAAACGGTGTAAGCGCTCAAAATCATAAGTGATTATCACTTAATTGCCCACTGTTTCTATCAAGCGTTTGTTTGACGTACCAACATATTAATTCTTTGTCTTGGTGATCTGTTGATCTAACACAGCACCGGGTCAAACTAAGTTTGGACGAACTTGATTATCATTAGAGTTTATCGTAATATATGCACGCACATTATGCGTATACATGCATGTATATGTGCAAATCCACATATATATATATATATATAATATATGTGGATTTGCACTGGTAGCATGTCTAGCTGCAATTTCTCTTAAACAAACGAGGTATACGATTTGTCTTCGTTTGTATTTGTTGTGGATTATGTCAGTTGAGTGATCTATAATATCAAAGTAAAGGAAAAAGAGTAAAACTTTCGCGGTAAGCGTTTTCATAATAGTGTTTTTTGCTTGCTTCTAATATGTATTACATATTATATTGCAATATCCGTATTTCTACGTCAGAAGTAAATCATATGTATAATTCAGTATATGAACTTAATCTAGGTTAAGAGGGGCGAGCTTTTGTTTATCTTTTGCAAGGTTTCAGTACATCGTCTCTTTTAATCCAGTTTTCGCTATTATACTGTGGAATTCATTCTTTTCTGTCATTCAGCGTAACAACTGCGATGTTATCAGGGCTCGCCTGAATAACTTTTCTTTGTAAGTGATGATCACACCATAGTATTAACATGATTAAAAATCACCAAGTTTGGCCCATATCCGTTTAGGCTTTCGATGATATTATCGCCGGTCTATACGTAACGATACAGCGCGCGGAGATTTTAAACCTCAGGCAGTGTGTAATCAAAAAGAAACGGGAGCAAGCAGCTGCAAGAAGTTTACGCTAATTATCACCATATTATTTACTCATGAGGTCGAGTCAGATCCGCATCAATCACCACCTCCGTTGTTCTCTCCCCTCTAGATATGTTCCATCTGTATTCGTTTGCTATTTGGGTCATTGCAGTTTAACACTCTACCTTTAAGTGCCCCACTTCGACGCTTTCGATTTTTACCACATTTAAACCGCTACCGTAATGCACCGATGTTCGGAGACGGACAAGTGAACGGACACGACACAATGGCGACAATTACGTTTCTGCGTACGTTTATTACTTAGCACTGATCAGACCCCCGCACCCCGGACCCCCTAAAGAGCAAAGTTTAAGGCCAGACGTACTAACGAACAGAGATACACTTCTACGCAGATTATCTGTAATAGCTACAGTCAATAACGACAATGGCAACCCCGACTTCTGGTGCTTCATTGCTCGCGTGCGGTCATGTTTGTCACCGGGGACGGCTGATCCGTTGTGTTCGGCGTCAGTTCTAGTATGAGTCTGATTGTTACCTGGTTAGTAAGGCGTTGCATGTTTTACATTGTAAGAATTATGGACGTAGATAGTGGGCATCGTATGCATAGGCATAATCCGAAGCAACATTAAGTAAGGCAGCAAACGTAAAACGCGAAATCTGTTTATTATTGTTTCATATGCGCAAGCACGTGACGCATTTGTCTTTCGTCGGGAATGATCTCGAAATCGGATTGGTACGATGTGAGACCGACATGTTATTGTCTGGTCTGGCCGCGGGACCATAACAGTGGCTTTTCGTGCCTGGACGAGAACACGAATGCCCCTGCCCTATGTTGAGACGATTTCTTTCAATGCCGACAAACGTAACCAAAAGATGTTCCCATGCTATTACTGGGCCAATGCGAGGAGTGATTTTTCTACACAACCCCCTCTCTCAATATACATATATAT
>NW_019214110.1:63562-78562 GCF_002532875.2 Varroa jacobsoni
TATATATATCTGTTGCCTGTCACTAGCCGATAAATGCGATCGCAAAAAGCAATAGTTATCAGAGGCTGTTGTTTCATGTGTCACGCTTCGCGTTTCATCGTGTTTGTCAGTTGTCGCTGCCGTCGACGCTAGTTTAATGATTATGATTGCTCTGTTTTTTAATTGTTTTGACTACAGTTGGTACCTAACTAGACATTGTAACCGCTATTTTGAATACCGCCGATCGGCTATTGTTGAGCCCGACGTCCTTGGGGTGCTGTGCCAAGTAAGTCTATTCTAGTTGTCATTCTGACATTAATTGATTTGAACAACCACGACACGAATCTGTGCTACCAGTTCGCATCGATTGCAGCAATAGCGTGTAGTAGTCATGGTGGAACTAACAAGTTACCTCCTTGGGTGTGACTGCTAGTGGCTGCCGGCCCATCTGTGCCCCGTTCTCTGCTGCACTGTTTCGCGCCGGGCCGCACGCAGTTCATTCAGCAACACACGTTCCTGTAAATCGAGCGGGCTTTGCTTGTTGCTCAAAGGCTTTTTTCTAGGCCCATAGGGAAAGCAGCGGTGTCAGCGGCGGTTAGTTCTATTCTGTGAGCTTCTGATAGGTCCGGCGTCGCTGTATCAGTGGACACAGAATGAACGACATGCAGATACGTATAGGTAACGAACCCGGACGGATCAGGCGGGCCGACAGAGACCATCAGCTCGACAAAACTGTTGCTACTCTGGCAAATCTACTGGTAACTGCGCCAACAATGGTGGCAAATGCGTCTACTGTTGTTGCTAATGGCAACGGCAACAATCAGCACAAGTAACACAGACATCCACACGCATACATAAGTAGAAATACGCGACGGAGACCCAGAACGTAGTCGATTATCGAGTTTATTTGGGTCTGTCGGGACTGTAGGGGCCTCTGTAACGATCGTTTGAGCTGAATGGTTTGCAGATTGACTTGGCATGTGGCGGATGCGCCGTGAGCCAATCGCTCCGTAAAGTTCTACAAACGGATGATCAGACAGCAACGGGGGCAAAAGTAGGAAGGGCAAAAACAAAGGTCGTTTCCAAATTCAGTTTCAGTAGTTGTAATGCATTCAATTATCGAAAAACTTGGCAGAACGCGCCGGTTCGTTGGTGGGTAGGACGAAGTTCTCCTTGGTAGTAAGTGATAGTGATGATGATCATGACACTGATTCTGATGGTGAGGATTTGAGCCGTAAATAATCGCTCTATAATATCGATGGAAATGTCAGGCGGCCTGGTGACATCGTCGCAGCCACTCACGCAACTGTTACATGAATGAGTTACCGCTGACTATAAAATTAACACTTAGATGTATTGATCTCACCTCCACTTCTCCGTCTTCTCTACACGTTTTCCCCTGTCGTCTGCTAAAGCTCTGATGGCTCAATATTACCTTTACATTTTTTATGTGGTCTACGTCTACTAAGTGAGCGTACGGTGATATAGGCAATTATGAAGACCGGCGGTAAAACAGGTACATAATAGAAATGTTCTTGGCAGAATTGATATATTGCAACTGTGAGGTTGTGCTATCGGTGCTAATTTAGCGTTTTTTTTTTTTTTTTTTTAGTAAAATGAAAATGTTGGAATTTTACATCAAATTAGAATAAAAAGAGGTATGTAAAATGTAAAAAATATAAGATTGAAAGCCAAAAATCTGTGGGTGGACAAGGAGTAGGTTAGGGCATTACGCTAAAGGTCAGTGTGCTAAATTAGTTAAGAAAATTGAGCACAAATAAACATTGATTAACCAATGAAGAACACTGAAAGAACATGATGTACGCTGGAAGTGAACATCAATCTCTTTTTACTTACTGACTAGTTTTTCACAGGTTTTTTTTTTTTTTTGATGTGGTACCAATCGCATCATGCATCACTATAGCCTATATAGTGTCGAAAACATATGGACGACTGTGTGAATTCTCCTAATAAAACGAAATCGTCTTTCTTTGATGTTAATGATCGAATAACCGAATTGATACCCCTGATTCGCACTCATCTCGTATAAACATTTCCATAGTTCTTTAATGTTCTAACTGGGAAGCAATAACGGAGACAATAAGGAAGGGTTTATTCATGGCGGCCACCTATTGATCCTCGCTTTACTGACACGTATTTCCTCAGACAAACGGGGTCGAAAAGAATCATACGTCAAAAATCAAAATTTTCCGTGGACGGTCTCTTTATTGTAAACAGAATAACTAAAACCGTTTATCCTTCTCGATCTATTTATGCCGTTGTCTGATTTCTGTGGTGTTACTTGTAGCTTTCTAATAGAGAAAATGCGTTTTTTTTTTTTAAATCGAAACCAACGTTTTGTCCGCTCGTGCCATATTGCTATTTTTATTTGCTTGTTTTTATTGTCAATCCTAAAGATTAGCTTTCGACGATGGCGCAGTTGGGTCTGGCAATGAAGGTGTTATTACAACAATGGATATTGACTGGTTTATTTACTGTTTACGAGCGAAATAAAGTAACAATAATATCAGTATCTACAACCCTGCGCTAACAGTATATGCATCGGAGCAGCTGCGCTTAGGGTGAAACAGGTAGCGGGGTGATAGCAAAAATGAAAACAATTTAATACTTTATTATTATTATTAATTACTTTCACCAATGTATAGTAGTGCGTTGCCGTGTTCTTACGTTTTGCAGTAACGTTTGGCTGTTTCTAAACAGACATGACACCCTGGCAGCTAGTGCTCTCATTTATGGTTTTTTTCCACCCGTGAATATTCGTAATGCGACAACCAATATAATGGTAATAATGTCAGCAACGCGAGAATTGTTCGTAACCGACATGACTGGAACAATTATCGAGCAGTTTATCGCTGATTTCATGGTACAAATACCGCGGACCAAGCATCAACTAAGAATATCTTCCCACAGTAACAGGAAAAATCCCAGAATAACCTTTGTCTGTGACAGTGCATCGATTTGGTATTCCTTTTAGATACCAATACAGCTCGAACAGCGTGTTTGTTAATCATTACGTTCGTCCTTTACGTTATGGGTGTGATGCCAGTTTATTGTAAATAGGATTCGATCCCTACGGCTTTTTAGCCGCTCCAAGATTTACCTATCCCAAAAGACTGCTCAGCTTTTGCTCTCATAGAAATGCAGTTGTAGCTATCTATCTCCGACTGTTTGTTGAGCGGACGGTAAATCTGGGTGATCTTTTAATTTATTTATCGTTCAGTGGTTTTTGTCTGCCTAGCGTTTTCCCATACGAAAACCTGCTAGAGAAAGGATCGACAGTCGAGTGGCCATGTCATGTTTGAGTCAGTATCTCCGGCGTCTCTTTTAGTCTGCTAGCGAGAAAGCCTAAGAATACGTTATGTTACCGTTGGCCCTTAACGATACAACTGTGCATACTTTATAGTTTGTCTCTGGCATTGTGTCTTGGTCCGTATACGCATCTCAACGCAGTTGAATGAATCGCGGTTGGGTGGGCGTTTTTCGGGAGGGCATGTTGTGACGCTGATAACGGTAAATTCACCGATGTTCGCACCATGATAGGTGGCGTACGCGCCGTTCTATCGGACGACGCGTTTCTGCTTCTTTTTCCTCCTTCCTTAGGATTATTGTAAACGTCAATATTTCAGACTGGATGATCAATATCGATGGCGCATGTCGCCGCTGATAATAACAAAGTATCGTTGTCTGCATCTACGACAATCACGATAACAACAGTCACGTTGCTGCCGGCGCGGCGCAAATGTCGACGTGACAAAATTGTACCTGGCGCGTTTTGTATGTATAAAGTACTACGATGATATTTGTATCCTCCGCAGCAATATTGTCAGATTGTTGGCGACATTTGCTCTATTGTTATTAGCAACCCGGCGCTGTTGCGTTAATGGTTCGACAAGGACGCGTTGAGCACAGAGCAAAACACGTACACCAGTTAGCTTAGCGGGTAGACAGAGTGGATCGATCCTATTCTAGATGAAGTGTGAAGTCGCTCTTTTACTTTTTTGTTAAGCCATGTCTCGTTTATCTCGTCAACAGAGTTCGTTTGTAATTTTGAGTTGAAAACAAAGGTCAGGGTAAGTTGATTAAGCTTTTATTTTTACCTGTTGTTACTATTTTTACTAAAGTTGCTATTGTAAGGCAGACCTAAAAGCCAACCTTGTTATTATTAGCCGTCACAATCTATTCATTTGACCGCTTTGTAAAATGTCGAACTTTAGCAACTGCTGCCATGAAAGATTGTTGCTGGCACCAATATAGGCTTCTCGTTTGATTGTATGGGCGCTGAATGTCAGTGAAAAAAAAACTCAATGGTGGTTGGTTCGTTTGCTGTTTGGTGTGGAATTCTGTTGTTACTTTCCATTGTCTTTATAGGTTATTTTGGCTGACAACCTGAATAGATATGTAGACCTCGCGTAGCTGCTTGTCTATACTTATTATTATTATTATAACATGATATCATAGCAAAAATAATAACAATAATCTGTCGTGTCGAGCATCTCATCTTGTAAAATATACACTACATAGTGTGAACAGATACCATTATTATAAAATGACTATCCTACAGAATGTATAGATTTTTATAGTGCATTACGTAGAGTACGTGTAGCTCAGGGTCGACAGTTAGGTTGGATAGGTTTCGCCCGGAGATATGTCTCTCCTGTGTTGAAGTCGCGCATATTGAGGGGTTCTTTTTTCACGCGTTCGTTTCATCATTTAAATGTTCTGTTGACGTATGCTGCGGAGTTGCGGCTCTGCCTCCATCCTAGCTCCGCCGTGGGCTCTAATCAGCACCCTTATGAAGTCAATGAAACCGGCCGTGAGGCTTTTCACCCGTGAAAAATAGTTTTTCTTTTAATTGAGCACGCACCCGTGTCGTCATCGAATTAGAAAGGTAAAAAATCGACCGTTTCCCAGCACCGCTTACTAGGTCCCATGATCCATTTTTTGAGTGAAGTTACTGGTAAATTTAAAATATTACTATTATTGCTATGGAAATAATGAATCTAGGAAATCATTAAGCAACGAGGCAATTTCAGTTCTCCGAATATGAATAACGTGCTCTATGCTCCAGCATTGACAAGTTTATTGATATAACTTCATAGGGGTTCAGTGCTATTCGACATATCAGTGGGGTAGTACTCGGCAACGTATTTTTTTTTTATTACCGGGCGATCTGATGCCATTAACTCTTCCATTCTAACCAAACTTCTGGGCGAAATAAGTAAACCGTTCTATGAAAGCCCATACAATGCACAATTCTCATCAGACATATCGTCGTGCAGCGCAACATTGAAATGACCGGAGTTCCCCCTTAATATATTGACTTTTGGCCTTTAAATTGCTACAGGGACTTTTGTCAATTGAAGCACCAGCTCCTAGCTGCTACTATCGGTAGGCTGGATTTCTGTTGAGATTTTCCTCATAATGGAAAAAATATCGATCAAGAAAGAAGTGCCATACGATTTATTCTAAAAATGGGCACCGTTTACATTTTTGTGTGTTAGGGGTCTTACGGACAGTTTGCCATGAACTCGACGCAACGTCCTAGGAAACACTAAATATTCGCGAAGGTTTTTCCAATAGCGTCCGTTTACGAAGTATGCAACAGGGGCAAAATACTTGCATCTAAAGAAACAAATCGGTACCGGTTTTCCTATGAGCGGGTTCAATTTCGTTGTGAATGCTTCACACTATGGATTTCTAAGGTAATATTCAGCTAGATGATGCAGCCTGTTTCGGTAACCTAGAAGCCACCATTCAAAGGTCACTTACTAGCATACCTTAATAGATCTACTGGTACACTGTGTACACTTTAATCATCTGACGTCCACAGTTTGTGGCTAGGCGGCTTATATAGTTATTTGTCCGCATGCATACCCCGCGACGTGTATTGTCTTTGAATGGCAACGTTTTTCGCAGATTTTCATGAGAAACAAATACATTGGAAGGTATCATGATGCACTACTGCATCTAGAATGGAAAGCAGTCGACCAACAAGTTCTGACGTGTTAATTGTACAGAAGATTTTTCACAAAACTGGTGCTGGCTACCAAACAGTAAAAACAATTTTCGTTCACATGCATTCGGTCCAGGCCACAGTCATTCATCACTATAGTATACGTATTTTAGATACAGGACGCTAAGGCCGACACAGCAATGTTGCCCAACGATCGCCTGTCGCTACAAGAACTTTACAACTCTTTACGCAGCTCTACACAGCGTTTGTCGTTTGTGTTCTATATTCTACGGCCGTTTCAGTGGCCTGCACCTGCTTAGAAATACGGACCTATGTTGGAATTAACGTATGTTGGAAAGCGAGGATTCTGGTCTAACACGTTGAATGGCATCAGTGCTTGTGAGAGCAGTTTTTACCTCGCCTCAGATGACCCGTGTCGCTTGCCTGATACCATAAGGACTATAGGAGTTGCTACGAAAGCAATTCCGCATGAGCTCAACCTCATGTTGAATGTACCCGTCCTCTCTATTGGCTTGCTGATCGGTTCTGACGTGATCTTTGTCGTCTGCTATCAGAGTATATAAAAATGATATGCAAGGAAACATGAGCTTAATATATGATACGGCACATGAAAAATGTACAGAACTACGTAGAATTGTGCTAAGCTAGCTGGTTTTTGCTTCGACTCGGTTACATCTGCTTAGAGGGTTTGTGTGAAACGCCACATTTTGTAAATATCGATAATCAAATTGCTAGGTAGTAGCCGTGATATTGTTAGTTAGACTCTAAAAATTGTTGTAGATATATAATTATATATACATGCGCATGTTCGTTACCATATTATATATATTATACTGACACCGCTGCGAGCACTTTATCACGAAATGCAAATATATATACATACAGTGCAATGCTAACAATCCTTACAGTTCTCTATCAGTATAAAAAATCATAAGTGGGACGTACAAAGGTATATTCCCACAGACATACACTTAATTTACTTGTATAAGGAGAGAGTTATTCTTACAAAGCTGTTCAAACTTTTTTATTATTCCTCACTACTTTTCTACCACACTCATATTCTTTCGTTTTCTTTCTCCGTTTGCTCAGGTCTATTTAGACATCAGGTTTACTGATCCTGCGGTAAGTAGCTGGGCCTCCCAGCAACAACCGCCGTATCTTGGCTGGCCTTCGTGCGCAATCTGCGCAGTGGCCCCTTTCTGAACACGTAAGAGCAACATAACGTGATGCCCTATGTATCCTGCTCGATCAGGTAAATAGAAGAACAGTGTAACAATGCTGAACGCGGTTGTCCAGCGAAGGGAGTCGACTATAGACGGTGGGAGTGATGGTTGAAATGGCCTGTGAGAACCGATCGAAAACTAACATCACCAGAAGAAAACGGAGAGTCTTGGGCGAACAGGCGATATTAGCGCAGAGCGCCTTATACCTAACAAGCATGTTACCCAGGGAACTGCGCCCTGTTGACCAACGAAGACCGCTAGCATTAGTACTGGCGGTTGGATTAGAATTGGACCTGACAATAACCGCTGGGTCAAAGGAGACATGCTTGGGTTTTCAGCCGGTGATGGTTGTGGCAAGTTTCAGTGAAAGTAGACATCAGTCGCTAGTCGACAATCGATTCTCCCTAGATAATGGGAACGTATGTAAAAGCGTCATTAATTGCCTGTGGGTTAGTTCGATTCCATGGATATGGACTTGCCAGCGTGAAGAATCGTAGGTAACCAGAGATTTGTTAGTTGATGTCCGGTCGTTGAACGTCTACGAAGTACTGCGATGTGTTTATAGCGACAGTGATAGCTAGCTAACTAGAGAGCAGTGATAAATATTTAATACTACTACAGAAAAACAAAGAGTGTGTGTAGATCATGATGACAGATTTAATAAGGCACAGGCTGAAAGTGCATAAAAGACTGCTTGGCATTATTGTGGGCGAAATGGGTATTTAGGCATTTTTTTTTCCGTAAGTATATAGTACCTTCGAGAGGTCATCATATCATCGTAGAAATTTCTAGTTTAAAGGAATAGATATTTTATTCGGCTTAAACCCAGTTTACTTAAAGTCGAGGTGGGTTATATTCAGAAATACACACCAATTCAAATAGTCAACTTCATTCAAACAGATAATACCAAAAACTTGTGATCATTTCTCAAAGAGAAACAAACGACGACGTCAGCAAGCCATGCTATGTTCGATTCTTTCACCTACACTCCAGAATTCGTTAATACTTTACTTCTTTGAATAATGCTTCTATGCGTCGTATTTAGCAACACCGTCCAGCTACCGAATTCGACCATCCCTGATCTCATCAGTTAAACAAGGTATATTCACTGGCTTTCATTCTACCCCATGTAGCTGATCTGGGTATGCCAGTCTTTATAGCTTTGTTGTAATGTTTTCTGTTCTATGAGA
Source organism: Varroa jacobsoni (assembly GCF_002532875.2). Taxonomy (NCBI): domain Eukaryota; kingdom Metazoa; phylum Arthropoda; class Arachnida; order Mesostigmata; family Varroidae; genus Varroa; species Varroa jacobsoni. The sequence continues at coordinate 71,950 of NW_019214110.1, forward strand.
CGGAATTGGATAGTTTTGATGTGGGCCTCCTTTGTTGAGATGCAATTTCCTTGCACATTGCAAGTAAATGCTTGGAAGAGGACTCAGAACGTCGAAGCTCGCATCTCATTCCTTTTATCGCCATCGTAACGTTCGTATAGAACGTTTAAACTAGGGTTACCATTTCCTAGCTGCCGTGCACCGAAGGAGAATAACGTTACGGAGGATGTCCCACTACTGCAAATAACTCTCGCTTCACATACCAGATACAACATGGACGTTTTGGTCAGCGTTCTAGTCTTTCGACTATGGGAACTATGAGGCTTACGCCGAACCCTTTACTCGGGTTTGTTTCGTATTGGCCTAAGACAAGCAAACGTTTCTGGCAATAAAGCGAAAGGCTTTATCGTTTCGCCCTCTCGCTCATTATCTTTCTTCTGTTACCCGCGACTCCAGCCCCGACCGCCAGCCGGCTTGACTAGCCAGTGGCCGTCGGCCGTTTTTGAGACCTACGACTGCTAGCCACGGCCAAGGCCGTATGGGGCCATTGACTCCATCCCTGAACGCGGCTAAGAGCCGGGAAAGCTGGTCGAACAGCGCCGAGCCCCTCCCTCCTAAAAACGGGGAACGTTCTCTAGTAGAGAGCCGACGCTCTAAACCTCCATGGTTACATCACAACTCTCTGGTAGAAGGGGCATCATGGGGCAGCGCTTTAGTAAATATGATACAAGTAGGTTTGCTACTAGGGCACGACCATTAGACCTCGCTGATCGTTGCGCCCTCGGTGGCGACACTGAACCTTTCGTCGTCATTGTCGCCGCTGCTAGAGCGGGTAAGCTGCTATTAGTAGCAGTAATATTTCTTACTAGGCATGTGTGGTTAGCTAAAGGAGTTGTTGTGAGACAAAACACTTTCCGGTCAAGCTGGCGCTATATTCGAACTCTCGACGCCTCTACAATAAACATTGCAACGGCTAATGTATTACGATTGAAGAAGAGCAGCAATTCTACGACGGGTTCGTCGTCTTTCTTCGTGACAAAAATGCATTTATATGCATCTTTTGCTGGTGACAGTCTATTTATTTTTCTATTGTATTATTTATGTTAAAAAAAAAAAAAAATTATTTTTGTCTATTTAACTTATCACCGTCGAGTCTCTTGGAGATTCTAACAGCTATAAACGATGTGTGTGTTTTTACGGAGAGTGATGTGCCATTTCGAGTGATTGCTTACCTAGGTAGAGCCCACACACGAGCGCCAGCAAAGACCAAAGCTGAAGTCAGCTGAATCGCCAACGAAACACGGTGGCGCGACTGCACAGCGACTCACCAGGTAGAGGATGAATGGGTCGTACAACGTCTTGTATACCACGTAACCAGCAGAAGTCGTAGCAGTGCGAAATTGAGCAGATGAACCTATTGTTATTGTTGCATTTGCTGGCGTCATCTGTATCAATTCGAGATATCAATAGCTTATTGCTGCTGTTGTTATTGTTTTAGTTGTCATCGTATATGATTCTTTTTTTTTTTTTGAAACGGGGAGAAGTAGTTTAAACATGACTTTAGTCCTTATTTCTATGTGTCTTCGATCCAACGATGGTCTCTCGTCTCTATAATTGTTTCTTTTTTTGTTTGCAAATATTGTGTTAAGTCAAAAATAGCTTGTAGCATTCTGCGTACTTGTGCCACCTACTGTTTATCACTTAGGTCTAGTGTTTACTCTCATGAAGCAGGCAGGCTTACAATAAACTTAACAAAGAACCTTCATGTGCTACCTCATTGACATGAAATGGCCACGTTAGCAAGGGCGTATGTCCACTGACATGGAATTGGCACAACCACAATGGTAACTACTTCAAATCCTTGCATTGCCATAGAATATCATGTCCAGGCGATACTTCGGAAGTGGATCGAAGTCTGACTGTCAAGGTGCGTCAGCGCAGCTGCAGTTGTCATACCGGCTACGTTAGTCACCTATCGCCAGTCACGACACGTAACAAACCGTGTATACATGCGTCCTACTGATTTACCTTCAGTTCACCCCTCCGCCCCTTTGAACTACCCACACTTTTACCTCCGTCTACTCACCTACTTGCGCCCCCACTTCCCGCCAGGGTTAGTCCATAGATTATGCCAGGGGGTCGAAACCTAACGCAGCGCCTGTTCGCGTCACCTAGCACTGATATGACAACAGTTTGTCGTCCCTCTGCATGAGAAACATGAGGCAGACCATTCACACCTCACTCGTGGAACGCGAAGCCACAATCTATCATTCCCTATGCGATAAGTACCCATCGCATTTCTTCAAGCCACACGCAACCACAGGGACGACGAGGGCTAACGCCTCAAGTGAATTCGGTTCGCTTTCGCGGGGTAGGTTTCAGTGCTTTGAATGCGCAGGTACATGTCTGCCACACGACTTGTTCTTAGCGGCGATTAGCCCTGATCAGTCGTGGGCGTATACGATTACAGCTGCCGCCGTAAGTGTCGCTGGGGGACGACTATTGCCGACGGCAGCGCCGTAAGGACTACGCTGTGAAGTGAATAGGGCAAGGTTTATTGGCGAAATGGCAGCGTCACCAATAACGTCACGAAAGGTGAGCCATACACACAGCTTGCAATGCCAAGCGAAGACGCCAATAGGAGAGGACAGTTAGAGGCTGTTTGTTTTCGCCAAACAAAAAAAAAAAGCCGTTTATTGCTGGTTATATGTATATAGAAGTAGTGAATAATATTGAACATGCACACAAAGAAACAACGGTTTTTGTGGGTTTGAAAGAACAACTATTTTTTTCCTTTTTTTAAACGCATACCAAAATTGTTATCTGAATTGAAACAAATTTTTTGCCATCGACTGTAACAGTCGTTAGCATTCTATGCCATAACAATGACAACCTCACTCATTCCCAAATACCGTCAATATTGCAGCGTTTTCGTGGCCTTTTGCAATGCTAATGCCACCCTTCTACCTGTAGCGTCCTCAGCAAGTCACGTTTTTTCGAGCAGTACGATCAGCCTTCCACGCCAATAATGACGCGCATAATTTTTCTCCACTGTCTTCGCCGTGATCAAGCGGTCACCTGAACACAACAACAACCAGTATAATTTTTAGCACTTATCAGTGGCGTACTATAGATTACTATTCCAACCCGCTGATGTCAACTGCATTCTGTTAGCTTGTTCTTTGTATGCAGCCCTGACGCTGCGTTTGTAGTTGATCGTTGTAGAACGGCAGATAAAGCGGCCGCAGGGTGGTGCGCTCCTGTGGCACTTATCATTTTACTTATACGACAGCCATTGTTGATGTCTACAGCCGGTCGCAATTGACAAGTACCAGCAGCTGGTATCTGCAATTTTCGATTACCGGCAGAATCGATCTGGCTTTACTAAAAATAACTCCCCCAAGAGCAACAATACCACAGCGTAGAACAATTATAATGTCGTCGTGTCGCATTGCTTGTGGTGGTCGTTCCAACAACATATGCTAGTAGAAGTAGTGTTGGCAGCAGCAGTATCAGTAGCAACAACGGCAGAAAAAGAATAGTCAAAAGCTATCTGGCCGGGTCTCTAGGACCTACACCTTAGGTTCAGGCTGCTAGGAACTGCAACGCTAGGGCAGCAAGACGCCGCTGTGGTAGATGAGCGACGAATAGGACCCCGCACAGGTCTCAGCACGTCGAACGAGAGGGGAAACTCGACAGGACGATGAACTGGGACACGAGTAGTAGAATAATGGCAACTTACGAGAAGCCATCCGTGCGGACTTTGGCTCGATGTACTATTAACTAAGACCCGCATCAAGGCCCGAAATACGAAATGGTTTAGCGCTTAGTGCACAAAAGCCCTACAGCATGAGGATTCTGGGTAACTATTGAGTCGTCTGTTCAGTAGCCACATGCCGAGTCGAGTCGGGCCAGGGCGGCGCCTGTAGCGCAGCGCAGCGATAATAAACGCTCGGAAATTCAAATCCATTCTCATTGACGGCCACAGGCCGAGTCATTATCGCCATTGCAGCTGCAACAACTGTTTTCCGTATACGACTGAATTGGTCTTCGGTAGTTTGAAGGGAGCATCGCCCTCATCAGCAGCATCAGCATCAATAACAGCAATAAGGGTGGTAAGGCATTGCTAGTAATGGCCATTGTAATTGTCGCCTATCTTAGACGTGAGACAAAAACGGGAGCAGTCTGGCCAATATTGGTATTGGCAGGCAGTAGCAGCTAGCGCATCCGTTTAGTGACGAGCTTTAGTATAAACTGGTATTAAGCTGTCGTTTCCTAGATGGCCAGCCATTCGCTGTTGCATCATCCACAGGCCATGCCGCCGAGCTCTGTCGCTGCTGTTACAGTCGGTACGATCGTCGGCGTAATGATAGTGGTGCTGGTTTCCGTTTTCCTGTGTCCCAGCATTCTACACTCGTCATCTCTGGCCAGGCGTATTGTTGCAATGGGTAGGCAGGGCAGGAGTAGCTTCGCCTGGTTGTTCGGTGCGGAAAAGCTAAGACGAAAGGGGGTAGAAAAGAGGTGAATGGGGATAGGCACATTTGTATACGTTTACATATTTTGAGTCTATATATGAAACGCCATTGAGTTGATGCTGTTCTGTTAATCTAGTAGTAGTTGACAGCAGCGTGGTCGATGTGGCTAATGCGCGTCTTCTTGGGTACGTTGCCATGGTGACCGTAAACCACAAGCGCGCAGCCATCCTGGTTCAGATATCAGCGTTAGTAAAAATTCGTACGAAAACTAATAGTAAAGAATTGAGTTATTCTACAGGTCAACAGTTGCGTTGTCATGTCGTTGTTTCGAAGGTACGTTGCAGAAAGCCCAGATGAATTAAGCAAGACTCACCTTAGTTACACTTCTAGTCGGGCAAGTCTCTGCCTAATCTAATCTAAGATCCTAAAAAAAAAAAAAGGTAATTTTGCTGGCTTATTTGCCTAAAAAATAGCTGAGAGTAAATAAAAAAGTAGTTGATCTATATGAAATCAACTGCAGGGTACAGCTCTTAAATTAAGGCTAATTTTAGCGGGCTGTTTGTCGCAACCAGCGTACTCTCATCGTCAACAAAAAGCTTCTTTTTATAAAATAAATTAAGAAACACGGGAAAAGGTGGAAAAGTGTGTCGTCTTTGTAATCTGGGAGCAAATGAGTGACTACGAAATTTCTTCGCCGCATGCGATCGACGCCCGCGAACATTTAATACTCTTTGTTTACTTTTTGTCTAATTGACGCCATTTGCGTTATTGCTAGCTTTGATGCAGCTTTTGAAAGGTCCTCAGTAGGTTTTAAAATTCAGTAGGGTTCGAAAATTAGTCACAGGGTCACAGTCTCAAAAAGCCATCTTCAATGCACCGACCGTTTGAGAGAGAACAGTATCAATTGTCGATTGAGTTCTACAGGTAAGACATTAGTCTTTAAGATCTACGATTTCTTGCTGCACACTGTGTACCTTTACGAGCTTGCTATCAATACAAGATTGATTTCGCTTAATTTTTTGTATGTACGCTATATACAACAGCATATACCTACCAATAACGCGAAACGCACAGCTTCTCTATAGAAATTTGTTCACTGGTTAAGAACGAATATTTCTGAAAGTGACTAGTGATTGGTTTAAATCCGGAGCCGACGCTGCAACCGCGGTACATGGCCGTTATGTTGGATGAGCATTATTGCTAGGAATAATACTTATAGCGTGAATATAACATTTCGTAAAATAGATATAGTCTTAGAAACAACGCATAAGAGGAACTTGAGATTTAGATGCAGTGTCTGTTAAATCTAGCTACGGACTACAGTTGTTGTTACAGCGTCTTTGCGATACCCTTTTGAACTGAATAAGGAAGTGAGTTCGAATTTGCCGTAGACCCTGTCGTGACGCAAAAAGATTGTACCACAAACCGGTGTTGTCATGGTACAAAATCTAACATTTCTAATCAATAGAAGGACGCATGGGCTAAAGTCGAGCTTTGATGACAGGTGTCACGCTCTCTGCTCATAGGTAGCAACTAAGAGAGATCCAATCTAGCCTCGACCAAATGCAGGCTCCGCTAGCAGTCAGGTTCAGACTCGCCTTACTACTACTACAATTCTGATCATCGTCTCTATAACGAATATTTGTCTAATAGCATCAGATAGCTACGGTGACAACAGTAACAACATCGACAGTGGCTTAGGTATTTTCAATCACTGAAAGTGCAGGCACACGAAAAACGCCTGTCGGAACTGACCGCGCGTCCATGCGTCTTACGAATTCTGCGGATTCATCAAGCTCGTAAACGGCAGAAGCAGCATGGTTGGAACTTCTGTAGGTACAGAAGCTGAACAAAGCTGCAAGCCCATATGATTACTATTATTATTGTACTTTTTTTTTTATTATACAATGTTTTACATAGAGATTTCGAAAATGTCGGTTTACATATTTGTCTCGGGAAGTGGTCGCAAAAGCCTGATAAAAAGCATGTACAATTTCAATGGCAGGGATACCGGCAAGTTGTAAGCCACTGCGGGTTTGTCGTGCCAATGCTGAATTAAAATTATAATAAATTAATTTTCTATATTTATAAAGCTACGATCGCTGGCGGCATAAGTTCCCCAACTAGCGACCCGGTCGACGCTCGGATTGATCCGTGAC
>NW_019214110.1:83562-91006 GCF_002532875.2 Varroa jacobsoni
ACATGCCCCAAAAGTCTCTGGAAATAAGTTGGCGGTTTTTTGTATAGAGTGCATCCGAAGGGTTACATATATGCACAGCTGGCTCTGTCAGATCTAACACGCGTCATGAGAATGATACAATAAAAACGTTTGTTATTATCAGCTCATCTAATATTTAGAAAAAAAATTACCTTTCCCATTGAATTATTAATCAAGGTTATTAAATACTTGTTCTTTAAGTGGGTGTGACTAGTTCACGGCGGGCGATACCAAAATTCTTCGACAAAATTTAGCTTGATGTATGCAATTTCCAGCGCTTTCAAGCGGCACCTAAGCAAAAAGTAGAAACAAAGCGTACGCGCTTCTACCTGCGTAAATTGCAACCTCACTATCAACGCCATTCAGGAGTATTTTCTGTCACTGTTTACACACGGGAAACAGCGCTTTTAAAACCTTGTCAATGGCTGTATATTTAGTATTGTTGCATTAGTATAGCTAATTTTTCTATTTGTTGTTTCTTTTGACAAAATACTGGAAAAAAATATGAAGGGTCGTCTATAGATGTTGACTTCGCTTCCATATGTAATGTCAGCCTTAAAGCAAAGCAGACGTTTGTGCAATAGTTAAGATCAAATGATCTACGTCAACATGCTACTATACAAACTATGGCCCTAATTTTCACAGCTAGAAACTGGTGGGTAGCTTTGTTCCTGATAATACGTTAGGTTTCTGATTGGTTGAAAGCCGACAGACAAAGAATGCACACAAGGTTGCCGTACTTACGTAAACGCAGTGCTTCAATGATCATATTCTCTCTGTTTTCTGGTCGAAAGCTAATGATAGGTTGTGTACCTATCATGAACCAGACATTATCATACTTTTCGTAACACTTAAATTTCGTTTTTTGCCGTCTTACTGTTTCTAACATTTATCTAATCCACCAACAGTACGTGCCAATGGGCACACGTGCCATAGTAATCGAATCACTTGGTTCTTACGGCGACAGGAACAGAAGAAGCTCAGATAGATGGCGTAACTAACAGTGATTGTTGCTCTTATGTCGAAAACTGATTATTACATTTTCGAGACGCGGACAGAAACTCCTCCAAACCCCCTAGAATACTGTCTGGAATCGTGTTTTCACATTTGTTTCCCATCGTCTTGGCTTCTATAGGCTCCCGCCACCATCGTCTTATTCTTCCGCCTGAACAAACTTAATCATCGTTTTATTTCAATAACTATTACGTTATTTGCTGTTAACTAAACAGTATCGTTGAATTCATTCTATGAAGTTCCTCGGTCGTATTACATCTGCAACGGCTAGACGATTCAGTGCTCTAAAGCGAAACACATGGGTGGTAGACTTGACTCAATGGCCGCTAGCAAACAGACAATCGAATGATACGCGGACAACCCGATGGAAAAACAGATGGACAAATATAGAAAAACCTGGACAGCTATCCTTTTGTTCAGAGCGGCTAACCAGCGCAAGAGACCATTTTTACTGCAGACAGTTAACTATTGGCGCGTGAGTGACGCCCTCGTTTAGTCCATCTAACATGTCGATAATTTCATCTCGCTAGCCTTTCGTTGAATCGTCAGGGCTGATCATTCTCACATTTTACAATAGTGTGCGTAACGGGCCACCCGAGCAAGATTATCAATCATGTTGCAGGTTAGTTTTGAAAGCCGTATCGTCCAGCAAAACGTTACCGAAACGTAGATGTGTCAGAATATCTGAGCTCCTCGCCCTCATAAAGATCTAGCGAGATCTTTTTCAAACCGTTTTTAGGTTAAGAAAACAATGCACTTCTCCGAGAAGAACTGTCTCAGTAGGCGTGATGTTCACACAATGACCCTGACACAGACGGTATGCCCTGATTAGACCTACCACGCTTACCTATTCCATTGCCCATAAACATTTAGAAACAACCAATAATTTTCTTCAGTCTCAACACAGCCAAACTAGCCTTGGGAATAGGATGATGCTGTCAAGACAAATATATCGGGACGAGCAAACGACTCGAGAGCTGTGGGAGAAACAGAAGACGACAATCGCCTGAGAGTCAGACAGTTGTATTGTTGAGCGGGTTAAAAGCAACGAAATCTGCAATAAATTAAGTTGATTTAGCTATGTTTTCCCGATGAGGTCTTTGGGAGAGATTTCTACTAGTTCTTGAGTCGTAGGCTCTAAGTATAAGCGGGTCGAAGATCGCTTCGTCGTTCCATTAATTTTTCATGGTTTGGAAGTCGTTCGCATGCCCTAGTCTCACGCGTGATGTTTTTTCTATCGTTTTTGCTGGACGATCAGCCTAAACGACCGTTGACATGCGATATTCCGTATATCTATATCCAATTAAGCGAGCGAGGTAACCTGATGAATGTAGCCTTTGAAAAGTAAAATTACATTAATCAATTTAGGCTTTCATGCCAAGAATCAATCATACTCATCCCTGAGCTGTAGGAACGGATAACTAATATTTCAAATCGAAGTGATTGGAAACTTGCCCGCCTATATATGATAGAGAGCTGAGATTACCAATCCCAATACGGGTGGCGGATATCCCAATATTGAAATAGAAGACCCCACTAGCTACTGCGTGACCAACTAAAAGTTTAATATCATTCAACGTTATGCCGAAAATCGAATATCAGTATTTATATTCCGACGTAGCAATATTTAGGCCCATAATAAGCTTGCTCTCTCAAACATACACGATATTTTCAAATTGTATCGTATCCAGGACACACAAATGGTACCAAAGGCAGAAAAGCGTCGCAATAAATATGAAAGACGTGAGAGCCGCTATATCGTTGGGAGCTTGCTCACCCGAAACAGCGCTCGTACTCGATGCCTAGTTCCAGCCAGAATCCTGTCTGCTTTTGTGTAATGGATTATAATCAATCTACATAATATATATTGATTATAAAGGTTGGTTCTAAGATCTTTTTTGTCTTCTCATAGGACATGTATGCGTTTAAGACATTTGTAGAGATAAGGGTTTCGGCAGTCGTGTAGTCGCAGAGCTATGACCCTTGCTCAAATCCGTAGAAGGGGGAGAGTCGGTTGTATAAACCAGTCTGTGACTCACCGCCCAAGCCTTTCAGGCGTGTGACTCACTAGGACCTCAAAAGGAAAGATTCCCCGCCAAACCTCGATAGAGACGTTGAACGGATTTCAGTACTACGTAAAAGATTCCAAGAACTTTTAGGGTCAGTTGGGGGTTCCTTAGTTAGCTAGAAACGATTCAGTGAGTCAAGCCGATCCGGTTGACAATGCCGAACATAAAAAGAGGGAGAGTAAAAATTCTCAAGTCACAGCCCATGGCGGACCAGGCGATGAGTTTATTCCTAGTCGGCCTGTGGCGTGCTTACAGCTAGCTCTGGATGTTTAAGTAGACAATTGGCATAAACGTGCTGTGTCATAGGAAGACTGGAGTGTCCAACCACGAATGCTCGCACATTTGCAGGAAACTGTGATAGAAACTTCTGATTAACCTGGAACATATTACCGTCGTATCATGAACACGTGTTGTTATCAAGGAAATCAGTATATATCACCAGCTAAATATACCTGTCTGTTCTATATAAAAAACCAAACAGACGTGTGCATAATTTTATGTGACACGAATCTTTAGATTGAGTGCACGCACTGGTGCACGCATATCGGCGATCTATTTCTTTAGCAAGATGGAATATGTTTATAACATTGACACCAACTCCTGTTGTCTCCTCATAAATAATAATAGAATAGCGAAGTCGCTGGTCCGCGAGCTTCACATATAATGAATCATAGAGGACGATTTACATCATCATTATCGCATTCAGTAACGACTGATTATGATCCTGGCTTTCATTACAAATCCACATACATTATATGAATTTTTCCACGATAAAAACTATTGTAACCTGGTGAAAAAATCAAATCTGATCGCGTTTTAGCTATTTTTAATACTCCGTTGGTAGAAAAACGTTTAATGTTGCTTATGAATGTTGTGTTCCATTTTCCTAGACACTGGCTCTTAGTAGAATTTTTTGTGAGGTTGGGATTCCCTGTGCGTGCACTTCCATTGTTAATAACGGCTTTTATTTTCCCGCTACACTGACTAACAACAAACAACAAAGTTATGAATTGTAAAGGACCAAAGTTGTGTCGTTTACTCCCGTTCTTAGTTGTGTTCTAATATGTTTTACCATTCGTTGCAACATTGTCTTTCTCTGCCATATCAGGCAATTGCTACGACCCAGTTTTGGTGACCAGTAGCAGCTCACAAGGATCTCCCTTGCCCTCTTCGGCTACTGCGATTATTCACGGCGCCAGCAGCGCCCGCGGAGGTGCCAGCGGCGGCGGGGGTGTCGTGGTCTTGGACACGAGTTTCGGAGCCGGATCGGGACTCGTCACGCTGAAGTCGTCCGTGTCATCAGGTTTCTCCTATGGTGGTCAGCATCACCATGGATCCACATTGTTGTCGGGCCTGGCCGCCTCGTCCGGGCTATCTTCGCACCATCACTCGTCGTCATCTTCAACTGCAGGACAGCACCACCACTCCAGTCACTCACAGCATCCTCAACCCCAACAACATCAGCATCAGCAGACAACAAACAGAGGCTCGTTCTCTTTGAGGGTAGCGGCCGCAGGGGGCCATCACTCGAGTCACAACTCAGGCAACAATAACGGCCATAGCCACGGGCCGAACAGCGGCGGCGTGCAACATCCACAGCAACAACACATCTCCAGCCTGAACAATAACGCTAGCAACAACAATAACAACGGAAGCGCAAATAACAATAATACCAGCAACAGTCACAGCAGCTCATCGAGAAAACGAAAGGTGAGTCAGAATGTCAAATGCAAAATCGTAAATATGAACATCGCGTTTATGAACAAATATGTAAAGTGTTGTTGTTGAATGACAGCCTTTGACAGGCCATATGTTGCAAAATACATATGAGCGTAGTTGAAGAACAATTAGGCTTGGCACTATAAGAAAAGCCAGTTACTGCTCGTTATGCCGAAAGGAAGAGTAATTTCCAAAGATAGTATTTATTGCTAATTATAGATAACCTTCAACAGTTTGTCTTTCCAAGACTTTTTGTGGGTCCCTAGTTTCTACTATCCTTCTTCCTAACTTCAAGCTAAATTTTTGTGTATGGCATGTTTATACAAGACTCTAATGAACTTACGCGTTCCTTTGTGTATATTCACGGTTACCATTAAAGAGTTCGTTACGATTTTAGACAGGAATCTTTGAATACGGCTCGTTCATGAGGAGTGTTTCTATCTGTTCATGTGAAAAGCTTCATCCAAAGTTTGCTCTCCTCTAGCGGCAAGAGTATTTGCCTAATCGTCTCCGTATCTACACAACTCTTTCTTGGAATGAAAGCAACCCACAAAAAAGTAGGTTTTAGCAACCCATAAAAAATAGCCTAATCTTACCTCCTTTAATCTCTTTTTTAGCCTTCTCTCTAAAGTTTAAGGGGTCGCTTTGAGTTCAAAAATCAGACAAGCAAGAAAAATATATACTTTAGCTAGTTCGAACTCAGAGTTGCTACAGAAGCGCTCACTTTGGACCAAAAATCGGCCCCTCGCCACTTTCGCTATCTCAGCGGCCTTCCAGGTTTTAAATCTCAGATCAGCAGTATGTCTGTTCAATCCAAATGATGCGTTCACCATTTGCACATGCCAATCAACGTAATTTGTATGTTTCGTTGATTGCGAGTGACTCGAGTGTCTAACCTAATTTGAACTCTGGAGTACACCTTAGAATGGCGGACGGCATTACACTCATGACTTATTTTCCTGATCAAATTTTGCAGGCAGAGACGTTAGTAAGCTACGGAGGCGGTGCAGCGGCGACAGGAGAAAGCGCTGCGTCCGGGCTTCTGATGAACAGCACGTCCCATTCGACGGCCGGAGGCCAGTCCAAGCGAAGCAAAATGGGACAACAGAAAAAGGTACGTTAAGCCTAATTGGCAGAACAGACCGTTCATAATCCACCAGCGAACTTTTGTTCGCTGGAGGATGAAGCAGTAGTCTTTTTTCTGCAAAATTTCGCACCTGTATGCTTATAATGCGAAAAAAGTCAATATTGGTCAAATACAATGCTTCACATAAACCTATCATTCAAATGTTGTATATCTAGCAAAGTTTATTACCACATGTCAAAACACGGCTAATCAAAGTAGTAGTTTCTTCCTTCGACTGAACCTTAGAAAAAAAAGTGGTAACCATTTGCGTAACGAGATGCTCAATGCCATCGTGTTCGATTGCACTTCGGTTCTTACAGGTTGTTTCGTCCTCATCGACCTCCGAGGGCGACTACCAGCTTGTGCAGCACGAAGTGCTGTATTCAGCTGCCGGGAACCAATATGAAGTCCTCGAATTTCTCGGCAGAGGTACATTCGGCCAAGTGGTCAAATGTTGGAAAAAAGGCACTAACGAGATCGTCGCGATCAAGATCCTCAAGAATCATCCGTCGTATGCAAGACAGGGTCAGATCGAAGTGTCGATACTTCAACGACTATCGGCTGAAAATGGCGATGACTACAATTTTGTGCGAGCTTACGAGTGCTTCGTGCACAAGATGCACACGTGCCTCGTGTTCGAAATGCTCGAACAGAACCTCTACGATTTTCTCAAGCAGAACAAGTTTTCCCCTCTACCACTCAAGTATATTCGGCCCATTCTACAGCAGGTATTAACTGCGTTACTCAAACTGAAAATGCTTGGGCTCATACACGCCGATCTCAAACCCGAGAACATCATGCTCGTCGATCCTGTACGACAACCATTCCGCGTCAAGGTAAACTACGAAATAAATTCAACGACACTAGAAAATTTTGTTGACAAACGAATTACAACTAAAGGGCAACGATAAACATTTCACGAACTTTCCCGCGAAAATTCAAATCGCAAGCTTCTTCATGTTGATCAGCCTCACAGGTATTAGTGTTTATCCGTACCTGCATAATGAGTCTCCCTTGTAACTCCAATACATTTTAGGTGATTGACTTTGGTTCGGCATCGCACGTGAGCAAGGCCGTATGCTCGACCTATCTTCAATCGAGGTTAGTGACATAGATTAAGAGTTGATTTGATTCGGAGTGAAGTTACTTTTCTTACGGCAGCTCTGTACGTAAGTCTAGAGAAGATGCATGATCACATTGCTATATTTTGCTTGAAATGGATCCCAACAATAACAGCATCGAAACAACTGATAAAATTCTAAAACCGCGTTAAGATATTAAGCTAAAAAAGAGACATTTTAAATAAAAACATTTACTGTTTGCAGGTATTACCGTGCCCCTGAAATTATTTTGGGCCTTCCATTTTGCGAAGCGATTGACATGTGGAGTTTGGGCTGCGTCATAGCTGAGCTTTTTCTGGGCTGGCCATTATATCCAGGGGGTTCGGAATATGATCAAATCAGGTTTGTCTTTTTTTGACTTACGTCTTTACGCCATT
>NW_019214110.1:91205-101356 GCF_002532875.2 Varroa jacobsoni
ATATACAAAATGGAGTACAGAACTTGTCCATAGGAGAACCGCGAAGCTTTTTATGCACTTTCAGCTTCATTTATATATCCGGCCAATTAAATAAGCCAGTCCAAACATGCTTTACAAATGTACATGCAAAGTGAGTCGAAGCACAAAAGCTGGCCGAAATCCCAATTATTGTTTATAATGTGATTGCGTCCATAAATTTATTGTTCCCAGATTTATATCACAGACGCAAGGTCTTCCCGCTGAACATCTGCTAAATGCGGCCACCAAAACTACGCGGTTCTTTGTCCGAGAACAAGCGTCGTCCTCGAGCTATCCATTCTGGAGGCTGAAGACTCCCGAGGAGCACGAAAACGAGACAGGCATTCATTCCAAAGAGGCCCGAAAGTATATCTTTAATTGTCTCGACGACATGGCACAGGTTTGCTCAACATGTTGAACTCATTGCTGACCCTGATGATATTTTCTTTAGAAATGTATTTATTTCGCTAAAAAAAAACGGCGGTTGAAACCGTTATCGTACAAAATGTGTTGCCGGTGTATATTATCTAGGTGAATGTGCCAGTGGACCTGGAATCGGGAGGCGGAGAACTCTTAGCGGAAAAAGCGGATCGACGCGAGCTGATTGACCTGCTCAAGCGGATGCTAACTCTTGACCAGGAGAGACGCATTACGCCCGGGGAGGCTATCAACCATAATTATGTTAACCTTGGACACCTCGTCGAATATGCCCATTGCCAGCATGTCAAGAACTCTGCTCAGGTTCTTTCACGTATTTACTTTGAATGAACTGCAACGATTATAAAAACCTCTATGTGAGCATTTATATAAAGGGTGCCACTAATCTCATTACTACCTATAGCACTTGGCGAAATACAAAGTCCGTATTTTTGACCAAAATCATAGTGACAGTAACTTCAATCTGTTTATTCATCATTTCAGGTGATGGAAGCGACATGTCATCGAAGAATGCGTCACCACGCGGCCGCTCAGGCCGCTGCAGCAGCGGCACTATACCATCCGGCTACCGCGCTGTATCGGCCGTTCACAGGTCCACAGGCGTCACAAAGCGCGCAACAGGGTGCACCTCAAACGCAACTTTGTTCTATTCTGTGTCCGCCACAAGTTAATGCTTGTCTAAACTCACCGAAGCATATGATGGTTGGAGCGGCTGGAGTTCAAGCGCCCCATCAACAAACGTTGCAGATTCAACCATTGCATCTTGCCACCCAGCAATACGTGCCGGTATCCGTAGTCGAACAAAACGGCCGGCAAATGGCTCTAATTACGGTAAGTTCAATAACTTGTTTCGATAACCGACGTACCACGTGATACATGCTAACTGCATATATAGAAGACCTGCAAATTGATGATAATTGTTGAATCATCAAAATAGTTATCTGCTTTATAATAAGTGAAGCTAGTAAAAAATATCTAGCCTGCTCGTGTTGTGAAATACTTAGGTAAACCGTCATTAATATACGGCACTGTTATGTCCAATAGGTGTTCAGGAAACGTTTTCTGTCATGAAATACCTTTGTATGAATTATGCGATTTCCTTTTGCTGCGCGGCAAACTCATTCATCACAATCGAATGTTAACGATAACACTAGATACTAACCATTATCTACTCTCGTCATTTGCTGTTCTTTTGCTTCGACTGTTGTTGCCGCCGTCTTCGTCGTCGTCGTCGTTGTTGTTGTTGTTGTTGTCATCTGCTTTTCCTGTCTTTTCCCAACCCCAACTCCTTTTGCTGCCGCGATTCGCGGACGGCACCTCCGGATCAATACCGTCCTCGTTGCTCTCATCACTTGTGACGCTGTTACCACCTCCATAATCGACCGATCGCACCCGCATTATCGCCTGTTACGATGCGCCTGTCAATTAACTTCTTAAATTGACGCACTGGGCTTTGTTGTCATTCGTCTACAACAACATCATCGACGTTATGACCTGACGTCTGCTTTTTTGACTCGGGATTTGGTCACGCTTCCCGCTCGAAAATCCTCTTTTCACGGGCTGCCATACGCTAACATTGCACGTACACGTTTTGATATTGCTACGTGGCTGAACACCGTGTATCACCATATTACGTGAATTTGTGGTGAATTTATTCTGTTCGCGTTGTTCCTTTTTGGCTTCCTGCCACGTACTTCTCGATATTGTATGTGTATGTGTGCCTGTCGGGTCGCAGGACTCAAATCTTCTCTGCCCCCAGAACCCGTCCTCGGCTGCTGCCGCAGCCACTTGGGCGGCAGCTGCCGCCGCGATGACGTCATCGCGTCCGCATCAGATGTTCGTGACGCCCACAAATGTTTGGGGTCCGCCACTCACGAGAGGAGAAGATCCGTGGGGGCGAGCAGGACTTACATTATTGCCACCTCCTCCGGCCCCCGGTAAGTACAAAGAGCAAACTATTCGCTACTATTCTAAAACTAATCAGTTAATTTATTTTTAACTTCATCACTCATATATTATTTCAAGCTTCTCCTTGTGTGATACAATACTTGGCGGTTGATATGGCTATCGTTTGTTACTTCTGTTTTCTGCGTGAAGTCCAGTACAACTTTTTGCTCGCCGATATCTAGCTTATCGCCTGTACATAGAGATAAGATGCTAGAGATTTCTAAGAATTCTTTTTCACCTCCATTCCTTTCTCGAACTTTGCTCAGACTGGATGTCGGTGGGCCAAACGCCGTCGGCTGCTCACCAAAGTAGCTCTGTTCGTTCATCAACCCGTGAACACTCGTCCCATTCAAAACGGCACCCGTCGACATCATCATCTGGCAAAGCCATTGCGCTTGCGCAGGCCTCGGTCGCGTCGGCTGCTGGCGTCTCGGGGTCGTCTACTTCGGCGTACGCCCCGCTCGGATCGTCGTCGCTGGCACCGGCCGCACACGCCCATTCACATTTAGGTGGTTCGCTCGTAGGCGGGCCGTATGGGAATGGAGGTGGTAGCGGCGGTGGCGGTCCACAGACGCCCAGCGGTAACGGGCAGCATACGCAGCTGAGTCCTGTCAAGAAGCGCGTCAAAGAGAACACCCCACCCAAGTATCATCTTCCGCCTGCGTCGGGAAGTGGTCTCGGCCCATCATCGGGAGGCAGCAGTGGAGGCCAGTCGTCGATGGGTGTCTCGCAGGGCAGTCACACTACAGTCAAGTGGCATCCCGAACCGCAGATCCAGGCGCCAGCCGCGCATTTACATTCATCTCACGTGTCCATAGGGCACGGGCAGGGATCAGGACAGGCATTAATTGGATCGGGAGCTAGCGGAGGCCGCACGATTGTCATTCGAGATTCACCTTCGCCATCGCGCGCGGTCTCTGTGATCACGATCAGTTCGGACAGCGACGATGAGGCGCCCAACACACAGAACAGGCTGGTTGACTTCTTCTATTATACCAATGTTTAACTTTTTGACATCTTTTGTCCTTTGCAAACACATAATTGAGGAATTATCTCCAGGTGCCACGTTTAAGTGACAATGATGTACGACTTCGTAGTCGTATAGCCGTTTTTTCTTCGTTTTAGGTTAGGGATTAGGTATTCGAGGATATATCTTTGAGTCAAGATCAGTACAGAAGATTTTTCTATGCCAGCTGATTTTGTTAATCAACCATTTGTATTTTGTGGCTAAATGAACCAATTATAAATAGTGAATTTGGTGTTTGAAATTTGGATACGTCCTGTTCTGTAGTGGTGGCAGTGGCCGATCAAAGAGCTCCGCAGAACGCGGGGACTCAGAGACGTCAAGTGGTGGTAAATGTCACTCGGCGCAGGTTACACCGTCAACAGAATACCCTGGTTGTTCGCGCGGCGGCATTCGCGCAACCTCGTCCAAGAGCACGATGCCGCTGCCTAATGACTCACCGGGTGCTTCCGGGGCATCCGGGTCCGTTGGGGCCACTCCGGCCGATTCCCGAGTACTTCAGCTATCAAACCACTATTCGCCTGTGGTACTCCAGAACATCAAACATGAGCCCAGGGACGAACAGCAGCCACTACACAAGGTGAGCAAAATAGAAAGATTTTCGAGTTCTCCTATTTATATTCAATTTGCTATAAGAATATCGTTATCGACATTCAGTTATTGATCTTCTTGATTATTAACGTCGATGCTTTCATCAGACGATTATCTAAAGCTATTTGACATAGCACAAGGACCAACCAAATTAGACTGGCAATTACGGCATTTCTTTTACAGTTTTGGTCAAGCAAAAATCGTTTGTCCTAACAAACATATTTTCTACACTTGCCGATTGTTCACATTCCTGTTCACCAACATATCTCTATTGCAATTGTTATTCTGACCTGGTGCCCCACGCTTTCGTATCAGGATCGGTCGCACAAGTACGCCACCATTCCAGGCAGCGGATTAGCGGGTAGCAGCAGCTCGGGTAGCATTCAGCAGACAACATTCAAACGTGAAGTTGTCTCACAGCTGCCAACGGCGCATACCGCCCATCTTAGCAGCCATGGCCACGGGGGTCACCTGGCTCCAGCGTACGTCGACCCTGAACGGCTGCTCAAGGAAGCGGCAGTTGGGGTGAGCACCAGTGCTCATGCACGGGCCGCCCATTCACACGCCCATACAAGACAGCAGCCCCCGCTGCAGTTTGAGTTTGCTGCGGCGCCCGCTAGCCAAGTGGGACAGCTAGGTATGGGTGTTGGCACGGTGGGAGCTGTCGGCGTCGGCTCGACGGGCCACATGGGTGTAGGTGCCGTGGGTGCTGTGGGCGCCGTGGGGGCACAACCGCTCTACTTGAGCCAGCCTGACATTTACCGACCGACCGCCGTGTACGTGGCCACTGGTAGCGGGCAATTCCCGCCGCCACCGGCACACCACCAATATCCACAGGTAAATCTAAATACAAACGTGAACTATTAATACTATGAAATGAAATAACAACGCGCATATATGGCACATGGCGTCGAAAGCAACGTGGTATACAAAGATCTACTGGTTTTTACGGGTTTTAAAAGAGAAACATTTCCCACCTTATTTAAGGGAGCGACCAAAAATATTTTCTTAAAGCATAACCTTTAAAGCGGCTGTGGCGTCATCATTTATATTATTATCATGGTATGATGATTATCACTATGATTTAAGAGGTTTCCTCTGTCATAACTGTTCTGGTACCCTGCAGGTGAATCAGCCTCCCGTGGGCTATGCAGCACCTCCTGCGCACCTTCAATCCTCATATCCAGCTTACACGCGCATATCCCCCAAATATCACAACCCCTACCAGGCAATGTAGGCAAGAACGCAGATCTCGGCCTAGCTAACAGTAATATCAGGCCTCCTCTATTACGCTACCTGCCAATTTGAAAAGGCAAAACATTGGCAAAGCCGCTACAACGAAAGTCATTCGGCATCGTGTATGAAACAAGAATTGCTGATCCCTTCGGTAGGCCGGCCCTTATCAGCATTGGGTTAAATTGACAGCGTGCTTTAACTGTAACGGCGCCTGCAGCATATACAACAGTAGGACGGAAGGCAAGAACAAGGGTGAGCATACTAGTCTCGAAAGGACTTCAGAACCAGTAGATTATAAGACTAGGTCAGTAGGTGACAACCACCAGTAAAATGGCAGGACATCAGCTGTGGGAGAAGAGAGGCTCTGTACGTGAGAATCTCTCGGTGGAGAAGTGCTCGCGTGTTTTTTTGTTCGAAAAAACAAAAAAAACAAATGAAGAAATCATAGTTGCTCATCGGTCATTTGCGTACGACAATACCGTTAACAAGACAAAACTAAGCAACAACTATCAATCCCTATGTATTACAGCACACACAGCAGACGCGTTCACGACGACATCGCGACACGTTTGCACGCCGAGACATCCATATAATAAAATAATCACAATAAACTAATCTTAATCGCATTATTATTGTTATTATCATAACAACTTTGCAGTATTTGTCCTAGTAGCAGATTGAACGCAAAAACAAGCTTCATAGAGATGAGATACGACGTAACCAATGCAGTAAACAGGTAGTATCGTGACTTGGCTGCAGATGTCGCTCGAATAGATCGTGTATGTATATTATATTCACGAAGAAAAAAAATATCAATTATTGTGTAATTGCTGCTATTATTACTAATATTGTGATTAGGACAGGGGGTTGAAAACACACGGGCGTCATAATGAATTAAGTAGAATGCTAATCATGATATTAATAATAACTTAGCAGAAAACACCAGTCCCTCACTTGAATTAATTACATCTGACGGACGTCGCGTGCGGAGACGCTCCGTTGTTGGTTGTGGGAGCAAACAACGGCTACGCGTTAACTAGGTTTTGGAGAGGGCAAACATAGCTACTAGAGCGTCAGTCAAACGGATGATTTTTGCTCGTTGTATACGGTTTTACTATTGTGAGCGTTGGTTGCCGGGAGAAAATAGAATGGCGGCATAAGAAATCGTTTGCAGGAAAGCAGACGATTGTGCCTCTCATAACAGTCGAACATCGGCGTGAAGTCTGACAGAAGAATACAAAAGATGGCTGATGGTAGGGTGGCATAAGTGTTATGAAAGAATATCTGAACAAAAGCGAGTGAGGGTCTGAGGTAGCCAACAACTGAGCCGGAACTGTGGTGGCGACATAGTTTCGGTGTCTTTCGTTACTTGTTTCTGTAGCAACTATCTCCATGTTGTATACCATCACTGGGCGTCGGACCATGCAGACGACAACATCGTCCATGTAACATTTCCTTCCAGTTTCTGATTGTGACCACATTTCGGTGATCTTTTTTTTTATCGCTAGGGTCGTATTTGGTCGCTTTTTGCTTGAGCTAAGGTCTAGCACCCGGCAGCAGTGTATTCATTGTGGCAGACACTTGGCTCTTCCAACTCGTGAACTCAGACAGTGGTTATCATCAACATGATAATATAATTTGTATGTTTATGGCTACTATTGTTTGCTGCTACTATTAACCGTACCCGTCACCGTTTATATTCTATATAATAAATATAGTTGTGCCTGATTTAACTATCACATTACGATTTCCTGCTGCGTTATAATTATCGGCAGTATAAATCTGTACAGATTTCTGATTGTGTTTCCTTTACCAAGAAGGTCACGTAACAATATTTAATGTATATGTGTACGTCACGATGAAGGTCACTCTGATGTGATGATGTCATCAATCGTTTATACTATATGAGAAGACGAAGCGTCAACGTAAGAATAGTTTCGACAAAAACAACCGAAGGGATCAAATGATTGATGGTAAAAATTTTTATTTTCCTTTGTTTGCCGTTTGTAGCTGAAGTCGTAGTTGACATAAGGTTGTAATCTTAAGGAGGAAGACATGATCGCCAAGGTTTCTTTGGTTAGGCTGTATCGTTTGATGTGGACGGTTCAAAGGTCTCATCGTACGTTTTGTGTGGCATTTGACGGCACTAGCAAATGAGATGGAACATGAAGCTAAATAAGCGACGCTAACACAAAAGATCGACCTGTAGCTACTGATGGTACTATTACACAAAGACCGAGCTCGGTGTAACACTGGAAAACTCAGCCTAAATTGGAGTTTTTGTATATTATCGTGAACAAACTGATCGATGACCGCTGCGATATCGGACTGCGGATCGTGCCACCCGATTCTATGAAATTTTTACTCCGAGTGGAGTCCGAAGAAGACACGAGAAGGAAATTAGCGTCACTCATATTTTATAGAGCGATGGTCTGTTCAAGCCTTTGTCGGATTAACGCGGCGCTTCGCCTGGGTTAGTGTCCCTGAAGCCGTCGATAACATACGGTTTTTTGGTGGGTGACCTGTTTACGTAATGGGTTAATACATCGACGCAGCTGTTGTAAGCTTCTCGATTGGATTGGTATACCCTTAGCGGACCGTGGGTCCGTTTATGTTGATACCAAAGTTTGTGCAGAGCTGGAACGATAAATCGATTGAATCGATAGAACGTACAATTAGGCAGCAACTACCAGGAAGCATCGCTTTCAATGACAAGAATACATCTTGCATATTTACGCCGGCACAACGTAACGACAAGCACAATACATTAGTGTAGACTATGTTAGAACGGCTCCTCCGTACCGGCTGCACTAGCCGGCCTGTTCTAATAATATAGGTAACTGCTAATTTCCAAATTCATTCTATTGCAGTGCTGCTCTCTTGTAACCAGTGCTCCTTGGCTTTCCCCAACATCACAAATGCGCCCCAACGCCAAAACGTAAAATAGAAAGCCCATAATGGCGGAAACTAATGCTAATGGCGCACAGCGGTACATTGTGATCTCTCGCTTACAATATTAATTATTGTTTGCGATAGATTATGCGAACACTGCGCGATGAGTAAGACTTGCGTTGACATTTCATTGATTATTTTTATGATTATTACTATGTCATGAAAACGAAATGATAAATCGCAGGCATAAAAAGAGAAATCCTGGATTAAAAAAATCGATTTTTCAGATTGGATTTCGAATCCACGAACCATGATAATTTTCAACGCTGGAATGATAGATAGGTGTGCGTATGGCAAAAGTGCGACATAAATTTTTTACTGTCGCTCTACGACGGATGTGTATATAATAGAATCTAGCAAAGTGAACACAGCTAACTTTTTGACAACTTCAGAAAAAAATTTATGCAATATTTGAACTCTAAAAAAATCATTCGAGTGTTTACGAACCAGCATATGTAAGTATATGCTGTAATAATAATAATATATCATAGCCGATATAATTAGCTTTTCGTCCTCTCCAAAAAGATTCACACACGCTTTTCCACTCGTAATGGTAATAATAACAAATGAGGATAATTACAATCATGATGGATATGCCGCTCATTCTGTACACTGCACACTGTGAACATATTGATTTTCATCATTATTATTATGATGATGATGATTATAATTCAGATATATGGCATATCCAAGTTTGTATGGTCTCTTACACCGAAACATTTTCACGCTTACGGGTTTATCAACAGATATTTATAATAACAATAACAACTCCGTATATGAACAGCAGAAAGTTGTGTGGTGTCGTTTGAGAAGAACAAGAACAGTACAGATCGACCGATCGAAAAATAAGGTCGTTGAGAAAGATTTGGCTGTAGAATCGAACCTATATCATGAGATCGCTGAGATTGCGAGGTTGGCGTCCATCGTACATATTTGGTTATCCTTCGTGGTATGAGCTTAAGATAGTTCCGTATAGCTAATGTGTTGGTATATATTGATCTGTACGATCTGCTAAGGACGGACAGATCATTGTGTTGTCGTTTGCATGCGTTACTGTGATTTTGAATTGTCACCGTCAGCGCAAATTGTGCGGTAGTCGACGCTCTTGGGGTCTCCAGCGTTAGTGTTACCATCCATTAGCCAATTGTGACAGGTTCTATACGGATCTATTGCAAGTTGTGCTATTATAGATCGAGCTCAACTAAGAGTGCCTCCAAGATCTCTTCAAGGTGGACCCGATAGCCTTCTTCTAGATAGTTCTAGGATAGGGTCGAGCCAAAGCGTTGTGCGTCTGTAAGCGTGTCCACATTCTGCGAAAGCAGGCACCTGTGTACGATGCTCGAGTATGAAAATTTCCTAAGCGACAACGATGTACTTACAGCATTCAAACAATATAATCCGCTAAGGTGGAAGGAACCACCATGTGTTTCTTATATCTTAATACTAACGTATGGGAGAGCGTGTATAAATCGTATTGTACTATTTGTTATTCTAGTGAGCTCGCAAGATGGTATCACTTCGATTCGTCCGGTCGGCAGGATTTCGATTTGTAATATAGTACTACTGACATATATTACACTGGATGATTTTCTGGTGATTGAGCAAGCAAGAGAGACCCTAATCACTAGGATGATAATATAAACATATAATTCAACGGCCAGAAAGAAAAAAATAGCTCAAGGACAGCGAGCACTATAAAATTAATGTAGATTTATAAGAAGATGGTCAATCATGCTGTTTTGCATGAAAGTATTGTAGAAAAGCTATTCGGTTTTACACTGAAGTATGGGTTGATTGATGTATTAAAACGATCAAGGGAGCTAAAATCAGGGTTTGAAGCTGGCCTGCACATTTAACTTGTGAATAAAGCCTAGACTATATAACGATATGATACGCAGTGGTACACTCTTAATGCAGGGCGAATTAGGTAGGTGTGACGTTTTAA
>NW_019214111.1:0-100542 GCF_002532875.2 Varroa jacobsoni
GATGCATTAATACGGGTAAATTTGTATATGATTTTTCTTGATTGAATTGATTGTGTTTCGTCGAGCAGTCACCTTACTTCAAGTTAAAAATTTCCTATGAAGTTAAGTGTTGTATCTAAATAGTGTAAGACATTACATATTAACTAGTATCTTATCATATAATGTTTCTCACTTGCAGGTAATCTCTCACATCTATATCGTCTAAATCGAAATCAGACTTATTGCCAAGACCGATCATATTGGAAATATGGATAGGATCGGTACTACGGTAATTATTAAATGGAATTTCTTAAAAACCTGTTGTAATGTAGTTCCTTATAAATATATACCTCGCCCGGAACAACAGGGGTCTATGCACTGTCTCAAAGGCTTTGGACAATGCAGAAGGTGACTACGACGAGTGCTTCGAAACGAAAAAAGAAGCACAGTTTTTTTTTGTTTAATTAAACAATTTCGTGCGCATATATATGCTTACAATTTATGAGATATATAGGCACGAAACTAGCAGGCAGTCCGGCGGTACAAAGGACACCATTTCTATACAACTTACCTCATTCGTCAGTGAGTCACCTCTAATTTTGAGGTTATAGAGCCCTAAGTTTGACAGTGTATCCATATACATTTAGGAAGGTGGTCCTTCGTAAATAAGCATAGTGATGTATATAGTTAAATTTATATAGTTTCCAAGAGAATAAGAAATAATAATTCCCTATAATTTGTTATAATTCAGCACTTTTTTTTTCCAGCTTCATGTTCGGAATTGGTTTATACCGCCTCATATACATCGTTCCTAATAATTTGTTAATATTTACATCTCATATCTGTACACTATTAATGCAGCGAATTCACGTATCATTTGCAGAACAGGGCATACATTGTAGAATCAAAAATTTAATGGGCAAATTGAAATGTTAGCTTATATGAACAATGTTCTTGGCTATTTCGGCCCCATTTCACAAGTCGACCGCGCTGCTACACGAAACAGCTTACGCAAGGCCTATGAGTCTGAATAGCAGAAACCGTACCTTAGCCGTTAGTCGGTACCTTCACATTACCCTCAACGTCCGTATCTGCTCGTGTCGTATTTACCTCAGTACGTAGTTATATATATTGAATATCGTCTACCCAATGCTGCCTGCTTTAGCTCTCACCGGATAAATATAAACTGACCATTATTTGTTGCCATTCAGAACAAACGAAGGACGCGCATAGCAATTTACTAGTGATTGTGTCTCCCCCTATTGATGTCTTTGTGAAGAATAGGACCAAGGTGCCTGTTTTCTTCTACCGGACATTACATCAAGCTGTGGCCAGGCAAGAAGACCTATACGACGCGCATTTTTGGCTATGTAAAGTGCGTTCATATAAGCGACGCGCAAATGTAAGTTCTATTTGGTAGTGAAACCGTTCGATCACGTTGGAACTAATACCGAAGTACGTATTTTTTGTCAAAGGTACGCAATAATAAAGCAACTATGGAGGCAGGCAAAGAATAGAGTAACAGACAATATAGCTAGAAAATATCGATTTGTTATTTTGCTTCATTTTGGCTTTGCGCGTGCGCGTCCGTCTTACTGAAGTGATTTTTTGAAAAATTTTGCGCCCCCGTAGCGTTGGCGCCATCGGGGCCTGGCTTCTAGTGGTAGGTATCGCACTGTACAAGTGCTCCGAATTCGGAGAAAGTTTTTTTTTTTTTGGTTTCGATTCGAACCATTAATTATGAACTAGAAATAAGTGCGATTCATAGAAGCGCATTGAGAGGAAGATGAATTAGCAGGAGACGATAGCAGCAGAATTAAAAAAATCGTTATGCCAACGATTCATGGCCGTGTTCATGGCCGTGGTAAACACCCTCGCCCGGATTACTACGCTTATTTAATCCAGATCTCGAAAATTGTCAATAATGTTTTATGGTTACTTATTTGACAGTGCCACATGATTACTCACAGCCAACTGCTCCGTCTAGTGTTGGCGCTCAAATCGCTCTATATACTATCATATAATGTGCCACATTCTCTTAAATACGAGGTATCTGCCATTATAGCCAACACTTTAGGCAGAATTACATTTTTTTTTGGCTATATCTCGCACATATTCGTCACGCAGATCGCTAAATACACTAACAGTTTGTCTTCGTTCTGGTGCCCCTCCAATCTACAGCCCGCTAGCCCCCTTTCGCTATGCTTCGGTGCCAAGCTTCATCGATTATAAAACCTCTTCAACGCGACCGTTTAGCGGTTCCACTTAGTCCGGCAACAGTAAATACACAACAGGTCCCACCAAGGGGAACACTGGTCTACGGAAACATCATTGCGGGCCAGTACAGGTATCCATAACACATAGTACAGTTACTTCGCCAGCCGGCAGATATTCGGTGAGTTTGTGCCCCAGAGTATCCGTGCCGTTACGAAATTAAAACGTAGACTCACTCATCCTCTCGCCTATCATCCTGCTGTTTCATCTACATGTTTCTACAATGCGTTATCGGCTTCTATAGCGGTGTCGTAGTCGCGCCCATCTCACCCATTACCATCACTGCCAACATTTCGGTATGAAAGCGATTCGAGAAGCGACGGAGGTCCGTCCTGCGGTTTGCCTGTTCGCCCGAACAAAGTTGCCCGATGCGCAGCGGCTCCTGGCAGGCATCAGCGTCGTAGCCGACAATTTGGCTTGTAACCAATTCGGTTAATCGAACCGATACAGCCTTCCTGTCCTATCGTGCACCGACGTGGTGGGAAGATGGCGGTGGGGAGAGGGGGAATAATTGCTTCAAACGGTGGCGACAGCGGTCGCAGTCGCAAGAGCGGGCGGCACGTAACTTGTGAACGACGTACAGAGAATGGATGAGAAAGAAACGATAGAATAAATGGCGTTCAGCAGCGCATATTGAGTCAGGCGGGATACCGAACCCGAAAACTACTAGCTATTACGGCTGCTGTGTAGTGACAGATACAACAATGGCACGAAAATCAGCAGCGATGTAGAATTGTCACGAAAAAAAAACATAGTACAGATACTTTTGTATCTGCTTAATATGTTGATGGTGAAAAGCAAGGACAAACAACAATGCCAACACAGAAATATAACATGTAGTGTGGTACAGAATAACATTGCACTAGATAGCGTAATATAATAGAGTAATTAATAAATAAGGTAGTAACAAAAAGATAAGTTGTCTTTTTTTTTTTTATACGGCGGCAGTCGCTTCTACGTCTGACAACTCCTACTTAACGCCCACCCTGCTTAACTATGTCTTTAAAAAATAGCACGGAAAAACAGAAACAACGACCTCCTGAGGGGGAGAACGACTGAGCGAATCAAATACGCTTTCACTCGGTAGCCAAATTTGAAAGTGCCTAAATCGTATGTCGAATTAACGCCAACCGTAGAAGTGTTCGGGGCGCATATCGAGGACTGGGTACATAAGGCGCCGGTTAGAGCAACATCGACAAAGGTTAGGGCTAAGTGAGTGCCGGAGCTACTTTTAGATAAAGGCAGCGCCGGCGGCGTTTTACGATCTAAATTCTTATCGGGGAAATTTGTTGTCGTTGAAGAAGGCCAAGTCTACCTTGCTCAAACGAGTGGTGAGTCCAGTTTACAACGAAGAACTGCTTTGCCTAGTTGCCGCCTAGCTACCTTTTGTTGTAAACCCAGGAAACAGTAGAAGCAGTTCAAAACCTAAGAATACCCAAACAGGCTGATCGCATCACTCCAGGACAAAATGACTGATATCGACTCAGAATTCTTCGAAACTAAAGCAATGACTTGTAATGATCGGAAGGTCAGGTCAAACGCAGATTGCCAAATACTTACTAAATTTCTAAAATATGTATTTGCAGAACAGGAAATTGCTATAATTTAATCTGTATCTGTAAATATTGCATTTATCGTGCCCGCATATTATCGAACGAACTGCAGTGTTATGCCACTGTGTCTGACCCAGCTAGCGACAATCTGTTAGATCTTCAAGATGCCCACGCGTTAAAACGAATGATGATCTCACATGTTTCATATTGGGATATATAAGCTTTAGAGTGAAAATAAATACTAAATCATTATAACATAGGACAAGGGGCGTTTCCGAGATGTCGCCTGTTCGCAAGAGCCCGCTACGTTAAACTGACAAGTTCTACTGTCGGCAGATGGAGACTTATCAAACCGCAAGTTTAGTGTTTAGCTTAATCTGCTTAGATAATTACCTCTACCTGATTTCAAGATGTCGTCGTAAAGTGTTCACAAACGAACGGAGTTGAAGAAACCGCCGAAGTACCATGTGTTATATATGAGCGCATAATCATAGAACGACAATGCATGCTAGGACATCTAGTAGAGGAAACAGTGCTACGGTATCAATAGGAAACGAAATTTTGTGAAGCAAGTCTATTTTAATGGTAAATAACAAACACTCAATCAGCTGAGTATCTGTGCCTTTCAGTTATCATATATTTACCTAGTTAATGGATGAAATCGCCAAATCGAAGAAAGAGAACGTTTTGCATCATTGGCTCTATGGTACATATAGCGATAGAAAGAACTAATGCGTTTCAGAAATCCATGCGTTCATTTATAGGAGCTGATTTGACCGTCCTTGCTGAACCTGTCGGTTTCCAGCTGTTTTCACTATTTTAACAACTAAAATTTTAGTAGTAATTGTAAATATTTACAGTGCACAGCTTCCTCATCAAGGCGACATTTCTCTAGTGACATGGCAAATCGGGCCGGCTCTCACACAAACAAGAACAGTTCCACGACGTAATTGTACGGCCGTGCATGGCTACTTATACGTGGGTATTTGTGTGCCTGCTCCTGGTAAATCAGCGGCATCAACCGAAAGACAAACGCACGTCCAATAAATAGACTCCGTCTCCGCTGATTGTCGCTGTGAAGGCCCATGATGTCGTGACAAAAGTCGCTTCTAGAAGTTTCGTCACTCGAAAACGCGGCCACACAGACCAGCATATACCATCCAGATCGTCTTCTGGAAGTAAACGTCTATTCCTTTACTTTGAGTCTATTCATCTAGCAATACAAAGCCAGCGACGATGGCAATAAGAATTGGCTTGCGCTAATATCCTTCACTGCCGAATACGACTAGCTGATGACATTTTTGACGCGGTTCGCAAATAGACTAAGGTACCCGAAAAAATCAGCTCTAAACTGGAGTCGACGGTATTTCTTGTACAGAAGGACGCGTCGTGGGTGAAATAGGACGATGGTATTGTCCCTATGATGTCTAACACTCAGTAAAGATTGTGGCAATAGAAACTGTGACGGGTCATGTCCATCCGGCGAATGGCATGACTAAAGTAGGGAAAAACTGTATAAGAACGTACGTATATCAGTTGCTATTCCGTCTAGCAAGATATCCGACCGGAAACGAGAAACAAGCTTTGGAATAGATTAGTCGAGAGGCTCGTCAAACGCCTATTTTGGGAAAAAAACAGTAATGCTAGATGGTGACTAACATCCGTTTAAAAAAAGTTTTTAGATATCTCCGGCAACGTCCAGCTGATAGCGCTATTTACATGTATATACATGTATATATATATATATATATATGGCTGCTATCGACTCAGTATTGCTATAAGGATGTCTGTGTAGATACAAGGTCTATTACACTGCGAGAAAAGTGCTAGAACTCTTTGTTGACGTGGCTATTAAAAAGACAGGTGGAAGAATCAAACCCAATGATTGAAAAATTTGGGTTTGCTTGCCATAAAATTTTCCGTAAAGCAAATATGAACAAAATCTGACAGATTAAAAAGTTCTATTTTGATACCGAAAACGAATAATACTTACTTTATTTGTAACTTAGCAACTAGACGATAGTCGCCATTGTTTTCAGTGACCTGATTGTACATACGTACCAGGCACTACAGGATTTATCTTGCCACGCACACGTCTATACTCCAGACAGCACTTTGCGCACTTATTTGATAGCCGGCGGGCTACAATGGGACGTAAAGGGAAATAGGGCTACCAGCTAGACATTCCCGGAGACATCTAAAAACTTTTTCCCTGTTACGCCGCCCACTGAGCGGTTGCCAACAATCGCTTACTTTCAACAGAGTTTTTCCACGACGAAATTATATATTGACGCTTTTACTTTTTCTTTCGTATTTCTCAGCCGGCGTTGCCACTTCGGCAACTATTGTTACCAATGGTGATACCTGCGCATGCGCAATCAAAAGCAAAAGTTCTACCGCGTTGGGTCTGTAGTCGTTCGATTTAGTGGCATGGCAGCGAACAGATAGATGGATCAAGACGCTGTGTGTACCATCTAGGAACATGTAGTGTTTATAACACGAGCAGGGTATTGGGGGATGGACGTTAGTGGGGTTTGTTCGGGCAAAAGCCATATATCTAGATATATATGACATATGCATATATATAGTAGGTCGGCTTGTATGAAGGTAGTGGAACCTGTGTATAAAACGTCGGTCGACGTGATGATAGCGTTGATATAGGACAGGGTAGGACAATTTCAGCGTATAGATCAGCGTTCAGTTTGTAGACCGTTGTTATTATTATTATTGACAAGCAGAACCAATGTGTCGCATCAGCAAAGAGAGAGAGGATATTTATTATAAAGACAGTGTCTGCTAAAATTATCGAGATGCTTCAACAGTCTTGAAATCAGCAAAAAGCCAGTTGATCAATTTAAATTTTTAGTATTCGGTGCTCTGCCATGATGCTTTGCCCTCAAATGTGGTACATGTTAGCTATGATAATCATTGTCTACATCCACTTGCTTTCCCAGTGTATTAAACATGGCAACTTCAGAGTCCTTCAACAACAGCAAGGACAGGGTTGCTTCTCTGCTGTCGTTATTATCTCACGGTTGTTTCTAGCCTCATTTTGATACAACGTTTCTGGAGGTTTAAGAATGAGTAGTTATAATAATTATACATTTTATATATCCGAGAGCATTGCCGCTAGAAGAGTGTAATTACCGTCAACGCCCCGGGTTTGCGGACAGGACTATGAGCGTTGCGATGTCTGATGTCCTCCTCCGCCCTCTTTCGTCTCGAACCTCCATCCGATAATACCTCCGCCCCTCCCCCCTGTCATTGTTGCTATTCTCACTGATTTTATTGTTATTCTCGCCATTTGTGCTGGCAGCTCTCTCTTTCTTTCTTTGCACCTCTTAGGTCCGTTGCAGCCGCACGCCTAGCGCGAATCGATGAAGCGGACTTGCAACAATGTTAAATTCGTTGGGTCGGTGCAGCTTTGCATTGGGAGCCGTTATCTTGTTGCCCTGCCGGCGCTAATAGCAGCATTACTGACTGCTCCGGCGTCTGCTGCAGCAGACGACCCTGACCTGCATCGTTTTCATCACCATCATCAGCCTTAGCAGTCTGATCTAGCGCAATACAGCAGCAGAAGCAGCAACGAGACTAAGTGAGTGGCTGTGCCGAAGGCGGCTGCGGCGCCATGACCCATAGCAACAACCGTTTCATGAGCTTTAATGGCATCAACATTGGCATATCAGTGCATGCGTTTGTAATAATAATGATTTACACACAGCCGCTGTACGACTGTAATTATTGTAAAAGGTAATTTATACATTAAATAGTAAAAATTGCGGGTAAGCCTAACGAAAACAACGACGACCAACGAACGAACGGTACTCAGTGTGAGCACAGCACGCTTTTTCGTTCTGTACATGTTTGCCTCTGTCGAGTGCTAGTGTACGGAGCTGGAGTATGAACGGTTCGAGAGTTATAAAGAACAGGGAGAGGGAACAGCGGCAAGTTTGAAATGAGACAGTCGACCTTTGAGTTTAGGTTCTCTTTATACTATGGTTTATTTAAGCAGTTGCATCTGATTGCTATATATATATATATATATATATATAATATGAAAGAAGACTAGGTTTGATTCGAGAATGAAACATCCCCGAATGAAACATGTATCGAATCCTATCTAAAGGATAACACCAAACGCTCCTACTACATAAAGATGTCTACCAAAAAATTAAGATTATTCTCATGCATGTCAAATGAATTCGCATTCAATTGTTCTCTTAGATCTCGCGTACCGACTGCTATTTCCTTTTTTCTCAAGCGTTGTCTCCCCTTTTTAGATGTCATAAATTTTCGCGCATTCTAACGCCCTATAAAACTGAGTGTACTTTGTTATCGACCACACAATAATCACATGGCCATCGTACAGGAGACGAGTTGATATGATCGAACCGTTGGCGTGCTGGGTCTATATAAGATGCACTCCAACTCTTTCCCTTTTTTGCTTAAGCTATGTAGTGGGGCGAAAGGAAAAGCTCTCGGCTGTGCCCCAGAAACGTTGCCCAAGCAGGCCAGTGTTATACGTGGCCAAGTTATCCTACGAAGGTCGCTAGCATGGTAACGAAAATAGCGGCGTGAAACGCAGACAAAATGAAGCCTGGGACGATGGCATAGGATGAAGTGTAGGACGCCTGAGGGAGGTAGACAAAAATGTGCTTAACGGGAAACTACGGTAGTGAAAAAGGGAAGCATCAGGCAACCCCAACGTTCATAGGGAAACCACTTTGAGAAGGGCAATTTCAAAGAAAATCGGAAAGAGGGATTGCTTCTGGGTAAGCCTCAGAACCCTTTCTGTTACGACCCAATTCAATCGACATAAAGGCTTGATGCCCCTCAGGAAAAAGGTATCTATCGACAGAAGCCTTGAATTGGGGACACAATGGATAACGTATGGGAGGAGAAGGGCAAAGAGAAATCGGGAAGTAGGTGATGGCCATAATGCCCTTGAGGAAATGAGGGCCCGTTGACCGCCTCTTGGGTTGGATCGTTCGTTCGTCGGTACTGCATGTGATGGCCAGCCGACGTTATTTGGCTGACTAGCAAAACGTCTCCTCGACTTTTGTGCCAAATAACTAGTCGCCACAAAGTTTCGGCTCGGGGTCTATTCCCATGCGGAGATGACGTGGGTCAAACGACCTTACATGGTGCACGGTGGCCTCTGTCGTTGTTATTGTTGCTGTCGCTGCTGGCACCAGTCTAGCATTAAGTAAGCTGTGCTGGCTCTCTCAACATAAAGAAAAACCTATACACGCGTGTAAACACGTGTGGTAGTACAGATGCCAGTTAAGACAGCGGCCGAAGAAAAGTAAACGAACGAAAGGGGAAACGGAGTTCTTCGTACGCTTCGTGCTATTTTCGCAGTGTTTTTATATGCACGTAATATTTCGCCAGGAAATGATAGCATAACATTAATTATGGCATGGGAAACTTCGTTGCGCGGTCTTTCTTTGAAACATGCTAGCATTCTTAAAATCAAAAGCACATATTTTAAGAATAAGTAATGACAAAATGACTTTGATAGGGACTAGGTCGACTCTGACGTTTCTACATCATATTACACATACGTCTTTGTCTAACTTTATATAGAATACTTATTGGGTGTTTTAGTTAATGCATGTTTAATGCGCATTTATAAATCGCCTCGTCTCTGTCGACGAGGCAATGACGCATTTACATTATCTACTTAGGAAGGTCGTTAGTTACGTTTTGATAGGGCAAGTCAATGAGAAGGAAAGCTTATGTACAGGTGCATATTGATAGGCGCACTATAAAGACACTCTCCTTGGCTTACATGATTAATCCGGTACCCAGTCGGTGTTTATGATCAGTCCATAAACAATTATCGTTTTATAGAACGAAGTGAAAGCTTCAGTGTTGATCGAACTACTCAACCCTACCGCAAGCTTAAATAGCCAAAAAAAAAAAGCCACTTTTGTATCCTTTTAACTGACGGAGAAACGTGTTTTTCCTTAGGTTTGTTAGGTGACACTGAGAATTTTTATTTTATCTCATTATTCCACTATTGGGATTATTACCGTTACCGTTGTTTCTTGGTAAAATGTCTAACAAAACTCCATAACTGAGGCACCCACTTGCTCTGTACATTTGTTCTACCGCCGATATTGTACGCTGGACTATGGCGAGGACTTGCTGGCAGATTTCTCGGATTGTTAAACCCTTCACAGGTCTTACGTTTCGTGAACATATACACACACACATATATATATAATTCTGTTATATTTACATGTTCTTGAATTTATTGACAAGCACCGATCTGAAATGACTTCACGGTAGCAACGCCACTAATAGCAATGATGAACATAAAACTAATAAGCTATGTGATAGTAAAACTGGCGATATGACGTCTGTAAACTGAGTAAGATGGAAGATAACAAAAACAGTAGTAGTACTGATGATTCTATTAATGGTGTCCAGCCTTTTTTACTTTTTTTTTTTCTTCTTTAATTTGCACGATCGACAACATATCATTGAAATTTCGAAAAACAAAACACAGCTGCTGCTGCTACTGCAGCGCCACATCAGAACGACCGATCGAGGTCCCTTTTCCTTGTTGTGTCGAAGTCGCCCGGCGCTTTTATTTATTGTGTTTGTACAGTGCAAGAAATCCATGTGCAGATCCCTTCATCCTCCGCCAGTTTTATCTGATGCCTTGTTGATTTCTATCTTAGCTTTCGCGCACGCACGGCAATATAAATATAATTAAGGCCATATATATATATATATATGTCATAAAAATAGTAACATAATTAATCTCATTTTAAACGAACGTTCCATTGCTACTGCTGCTAGTTTGTGTAATTACGACGCACAACCACAAGTGTTGATAGCTTGAGCGAATGAAAGGTATAACGAAATGACCGAGGCATCGGCCTGTGCTGTAGCACTAAATTAGCAGGTTGCGTAAGAGGGAGAAAACTCTAGATGAACCAGTTCATCGTTCTCATGAGAATCCGTGCAGATCTGCTTTCACCAAGACGATTTAATAGCATAGGCCACCTCGGGCCTGGCGGTCCGTGATTGGCTGTCTCCTTCTTTTTGAGTTGCCGTCTTAATTGTTGTCGGACGATCAACCGACCAGTGCGGCGAGCGGATTACTGCCACTCAATTGCAGTTGTAACCCTGTGTTCCGATACTTAACAACGGACTAGACCGAGCTACAGTGCAGCTGAGGAATAAAAGCCTCGACTCTATTTACAGTTAATTTGTAAGTTTCACTGGATGTTTACATGTCATATTCAGCTGAAGGCCCATCGCCATACCTAACCCATATGTCGAACCTTACAGACTTGCCGCCCCTGCTCCCCTTCTACAGAGATCCGATCATACGATACCTTGTTGAGTACTAGCTCATTTACAACTGTTCGCTATGCTAATATGCTGTGTACATACAGTTAGCTACAGGGGATGGTGGTGCTGTCGGTATGAAAATGTATACTATTTTTATGTATAACGCGAATAAAATTTGCGTATATATATATATATATATATATATACGTATACGTGTCCTTAACTGGGAGCACGTGGAAAAAAGCTAATTGCTCTAACTGAGCCGCACTTCGTTGAAAAGGACAAATCCATAAGTCGATAGAAGCAAGGCAAAACTGAAAGGAACGGGAAAACATCGTTATTAGACGACGCAAATAATAACTGCCCCGTATATGACTTTATAGCTTTAATGCTTGGACATTGGCAGCTGCCGTTTATATGGAGGGCCCTTGGATATCGATGCATATAAGATCGTTCATCACTGAATTGGACCTTTGGCTTTTTTTTTCGCTTTAAATGTCCCAATCTTTACATCCGCTATTGATGTTAAAAGTGGCTTTAGACAACTGTTCCACTCAGCTCGAAGCATGCCGTGGTTACGCTCAGCTTCGGACCTAGACCAAAGTTAAATAGGTAAATATGTCAACACGACAGGTACGTTGCAAGCAACCTATACCACGAGTCGACTAAGACCAAGAAAGATTTTACAGGCGAAAAAAGAATGCGGCAAAAATTAAAAGTGGACGAAATAATGCGATCCTTAAATTAGCCAGATAAACAGCCTTAGGCAAAATTCTTGTATTGTTTGTTTCAATTCAGTATAGTTCTATACAGACCGTAGATTGTGTACCCAATTTCGGCTAGACTTTTTATTGCGTTCAGTGTATAGGGACAGCATTTTACATTATTTCTATATGGGCTCTGCTCAGAGTTTCCACAAAAGGCCAAGTTCGATCGATCTAGCAGGCCTTTGCTGCCAGTGCCATGAAAGCTATGGAAACGATCACAGTCAACACTACATACACAGGATGCGCATGAAGAACTTCCAAGATCGAACTCCATTGCATAATACAAATACGATATGCTGTAAAATTCACGTCCGCATATGGCCACAGACATTCCCAGATTGTTTTCAGTTAGTTGTCTTTCACACTTGTCGATGTGCTCAGCGTTTAAGATGGACGTACGATCATGACCAGATGCCATTCCAAATGCAGGCACACACTTTTCGACGAATCGATCAGATGAGTGATGAATAAACGTCCTATTGATCCACTCGTCCGATCCTAATAAATCGTTGAGCTACTGTTGCGTTTGCTGCTGTTGGTACTGTTAATAACGTGCCACTCAGACTGAGTTGTTTTAGACTGGGTTGTCTTTCGATGCCAGAGCATGGAGTTTCTCTCCTAATCCTTTCCGCTCTCTGTTTGCAGCGCAGAAAGGCTCGAACGGCGATTGCAGACAAGATGCGGAAGATCGGAAAGAGTCGGGCCGGATCAACGTTTAATCAGAACAATAGCATTTGCAACGCACGGTTCTCGACCGCCGGTTGACGCCTATGCAGGGCTCACATACCATGCTATATATACGTGCATGCAAATAATGGAGCAAAGAAGTAGGAAGTGCTCACTGAAAACACTACGGAACGCGTACATTCAGTCTTTTTCGTTCTTACACGGACGCCTATTTGCCTTTTTCTCGATCATTAGCGCTAAGGCAGAAACAGTGTGGAGACAATGATCAGTGGTTGATGAGTTCTGGCGGAGTCTTCTAAAATTATCGTATAGCCTAGATCAAATGTACTATACGCTAAACTAAATGTCCTAGGTCCTAGATTATTTGATCGATATTTTTTTTTAGTACCGAATCGCAATGTGAATGGTACGGCAGGTCCATCTTTGCTGCAATGATAAGGCCTGAGCGAACTCGTCTAAGTAGGAGAAGTAAATGCCTTTTCTACTACCCGTAGCGTAGTAATTTATAGTCTGGATGGATGCGTTGAAAAAATGGATAAGAATCAGGCAGTTCCGAGAACAAAATATGACCGTCGTCAAACCGAGGATTACAAAAACACGACAGATATTTCTGTATCTGTATTTTTTCAACTATTCATATTACATTTATCGTGTTGAACGTTTATAATTATAATTGTACGTTATACTTTCTCTTCTCACGCATAAATGCTTTGTTCCGAAGTGAACAATGGCATCCTTCACGACTACTCTTGTTAGTTCCTTGATGATTGTTTCAGTACTAGCAGATACTGTTTATTAAAGTTGAAGCTACACAACCTAAAAGGCAGATAGTTAACCAACCATGAAATGTCCGCATGCCTTATAAATCTGTTAGCCCTACCGGGCTTCGCGGTGGCTTCAGTAACCTGAAGGTCTCTGAATATCCGGCGCCAGACGGGCCAGCTTTTGCACACGGATCGTGAAAAAGCAGGAAAAGGAGGCAAGAATCACTATGAGCCGCCGGAGTCTATACAAGGATTACAGCCAAGGGAAAAAAATGAAATAGATGCACCCGTCGGGGGTTACTGGGTCAAGGTCGAAAGATTTACGGAGACTTTAGCTAAGCAGCGGCAGTAGCCATGGCAGCCTTTTAGTGCCGTAGATTGATCAAGAATGGGGCAAGAGGCTGTGCTAGCGAATAAAGACGGATTATGGGATAGGCACAATTTCACAAATGCTCAGAGAACTTCGACATTACCTAACACTGGATCCTCAGCATTCCGCTGTGATATGATCTTATATGTGTTTGATATGGCTGGCTGATTGCGTAAGGCATTGGTATAATATCTGTGAAAATCAGCTGGTTGTTTTCACGTTAGTTGGCAGGAGCTAAAAACAAGTCGCACAGTTGAGTATCGTCGAATTATGATATAAAACGGCAGCTAATTACATCTATCTAGCAACTTATCTAGTGCTCCAGTATCATACTGTTTATTGTGATTCTATTTTTATGTGGTCAGCAGTAGCGAAAGTCAACACTCATTGCTACAAATCCAGCTATAAATAAATAAATAACGACCACCTATTACTGGCCTTGAAACTTTGGCTGATCGGTCTATTGACCTACACAGTTCGTTACAACACACCTACCGTTGGCCTAACAGGCAACGTCAATAAACTAGCGCCATTTGTGATCACCCTCTCTTGCTCGTCTATTCGCCGTCATTCAACGAAACTCATAAGTGTGAAGTGGAAACAGAAAGGTTTTTCTGTGTCAAACAGAGACAGTAATTGAAAAAGCTAACTTTACAGTAAATGTCAACTTAAGTTTGTTTATCGCCTTCGGAATCAACTATTGAGTTCAGCGACGGCGGCGGCGGCGGCGGCAGACCCTTTACTGCGTTTCAAGATACCTTGACGTGGATGCAACAAGCCCTTCACGGCAATAGTCCTATCTACACATAGCGCTATTCATCCTTCGTACTGCTTGGCCTACGACGGACTCCGCTAAAACCGTGTAAAGAATAAATGCATCAAACGACACCGCGCTACGCGGAACTGTCGCATAAGTCTGCATTCCCTGGTCGAGGGCAAAGTAAGGCACACACAGTGAATGCTTTATGAGAGGGGGAAAAAGGCACTCTGTAAGGCTTATTTGCCCACACAAGTCAGCTTAGATGAGCCAAGAGCAATGTAGTCGTCGGGCTCTTGAATAATTCAACAATGCATCGTTATTCAGTGTTTCGCATTCTAGCTCTTTCCTGTCGAGTTGCCACCACCAACTCTCGGGTGTTTAGTATTTCCTGTCATCTAGATATATAATCAGCTGTCTCATTTAGCTATCGCGGCTGGGAGACAGCATCTTCTCCGAAGCTAGTTAAATCCCAAGTGGCTGGGCCAGAAGCGGCTGACTTCACGGACGTAAATCAGGCACCTCGTGTTCGTGACCATTTGCGAGACACATCGGAAAAAAATAAGGACAACAACGCGCAGACTCGGCCTTTTAAAAATCGCTAAAGAGAGACATAAATGCGTGCAAACTTCAGACCCTACAATTGTATAGGCGTTGAGGCGCATCGACAATCGGTATAATGGCGCAGAAATTCGCTGTCGTGAAATAGATGACCTATTTGATTGGGGGTCAGGCGGTTAGTTTCGAGGACTGTAATGTATGATATACGTGGAACTCAAGTAAAATAATAAGGCACCGTGTTGTGTACCTTTATGTATATATATATATATATATAATATTTAAACTACATTAGTAGTTTAGCGTGTATGTATTTTCTGACCATGTGTTTATGTTACCGTTTGTCCTTTTCCAAGCTGATTGGAAAAACATAAACATGTTCGTTTCTGACTCCAGCGCACGACAAGGTTTTTGTGGCTTCGGGTCCTCGTACATGATTTCATCACATTTACTATGGAACACCTAACTGTTTCTGTCTAGCTCTATTGGCTGCTTTTAATTTTGACATGTTGCCCAGAATGAATGGGTAGATAGTAGTAGTGATACAGCGCATAGTAGTACTTCGCAGAGGCTTTCTCGGTGCAGAGAGTCTCTGAAGTTGAAACAGCCGAGAATTGACTTTAGCAAAAACAGCGATACGTAACGTCAATTGCAGTTCGCTCAATAATCCGGCTAATTAATTATTTACCTGAAGAATTTATATCGATGCAGGAAACAGTCGATGACGCTTACGAAACAGCAAAAAGCATACGGAAAATACGAAGAGGGACACTTCGGTCGAACGTCGCTGGAGGTCTCTATTAGTTTGCTAGATGTGTACCCTGTGACCATTTCAATACAACACGTCCTTCTGTACAGATTAACATTTTCTCAATTGTATCTGACTAGTGATGTACAAATATATCTCGTTATATAGCGTACAGAAACGTCTGTCAAATCTCTGGATATACATTCCTTTTAATCACGTTCCGTCGCTTTCCCAGCCATTCGTAAGCGGCAAAAGATAGACACAACCAATTCAATCATCATACAACATAAAACAAATGAAATTCATAATCTGTACGTAACCGTCAAAGTATTGGACGCTGTGAGTCTTTCCCTCGATTCTGTTGCCAGCTGTATTGAAATCCAGCCAGCCATACAGCCGATAAGTCACGACTTAAAATTGCCGCTATATATGGCGGCGTGTCTGACACGAAACACGCTCATATTCGCGAGTTAACTAGATCTGACTGATCGAGCTTGCCTCGCCCCATCGTCCTCGACAGAGCGATCGTTAAGCGTCAATCAACACTAATTCTTGCATACTTTCCCGATCGGTGTTGATCCTCTGACGACACTGGGGTAGTTCGTAGTGACTGGTCCAATAGCGACTTCGCCGAACGATTCAGCAATACGAGATCCCGTCTATGCTACCACGACACTATCTGTGTATACATGTGTTCGTTTACATGCACATATGCCGTATGTACTACCGTTAATCGTACAAACAGCGTACATCGAGCGTTACGGCTCCGACTACAGAATGTAAGAATCAAAGCAGCTCTCCATTTTACTGTAGCATTCAGAAACAATGTCAGATTTCGGGTGGCCGTCGCCGATTGCGAGTTATTACAGAATGCAAAGGCGGACGCCAAAGGTAGTAGATAAGCGAAAAAAGCGTCTTCGTGTGACAGATAAACACGTGCGCATGATCAGCATAATC
Source organism: Varroa jacobsoni (assembly GCF_002532875.2). Lineage (NCBI taxonomy): Eukaryota > Metazoa > Arthropoda > Arachnida > Mesostigmata > Varroidae > Varroa > Varroa jacobsoni. The sequence goes on from NW_019214111.1 coordinate 16,723, forward strand.
ATTGTCACCATCCCTACGATCGTCTGTGATCATCACCATTATCATAACCGTCGTCGTATTGCTTCTTCTGTTTACGATTGTTTGATTCTATTTTCCTTCATTGTAACGTTGTTCACCTCGTATGAAGAAATTGATGGGGCCACGTCCGCGTCGACGGTGGCGTTTTTTTCATTTCTTGTCAAGTCTCTGCGATTGTTGTTATTGCTGCGCTTGTCGCCATTGTTGTTGTTGCTTCTGCTGTTGTTCCTGGACCGTTTCATTCTTGGTTTGTCCAAGGTCAGACTTTTCCATTTCGCTGCTTTTCTGCCGTTGTTCAACCATTAGGGACGGCAGCAGCAACAGCAATCAGCCAAAGACGAAGGCGAAAAATGGACGCAGCTACCATTGGGTAACCCAATCAGATGGGCCGAGCGAGCAGCGCAGCGCTGGCAAAAGTGCAGAATCATTTCATGAGGCAAAGAACGAACGCAAGGGAAGACCAGCAGATCATAGCTCGTCGATGCGACAGTAGCTGTTTGCTAGGATTTGATATACTAAGGATACTATGTATACATATTATGGAAATTGCAAACGAAGTGAGTCGTCAGTCATTTTTCATCGGACATTGGTCAAGGCTTGAGATTTTTTCATTCGTATCAAGTTGGCTGCAGACCAGAGAGGAGCTGACTTGGGCTGCGATTGTCAATATGATGATGTCCGTAATGCTAACACCGGTACCCCGGCGCGGTAAAGGTATCTGTCTTATGAGTTAGCTCTAGCAGCGGAGTCTCCTGCGATGTATGTAGGTAGGCACGGTGTAAACTAGGAGTGATTTTCGATTTAGGCAAGCAAATTCGAAACAATCCTTCAGATAATAGAAGAATACACGGGAGTAGCTTCTACGGCACATTGAACTATTGCGTTGCAAGACTTTGAACGGGTAACGACATTTGGCCATTGTGATATATTTTCGTATATTGCTAACGTCTTTGATTGACCAAGTAAAAGTAACTTATCCACGATTGCGTGTTGACTTGGCCGGCGTGCGTAGAAAGAAGCGCGATTGATTTGCAGAACGAGTGCACCTAGATAACAGGTAATAAAACAGTAGAAATTAGAAGAAAATGGGGCAAAATTAAAAGAAATCAACTTATTCTGAGCCTGTACATCGCGCAGACATGTATTCCCGAATGGCAACAATAACGATTAGTAGTGAAGCAACGGGAAAAAGCTTTCGAATATTGGTAGATATGAAACTAATGGCTATCTAACTATAACAGCTAAGCTATTCCCAAAGCGTCATGGCGTTCGAAACTCTCCTTGTCGAAACCTTGCAAAGCTGTTCCTTTTATAGATATGCCACAAGCCCAAATCATCTATCGGTAAACCAAAACATTCGCTGGGCCAAAACCAACGTTCGTACTCCAACAGGTAAAAATCTAAAGGATCACAATTTACGCTAGATCGGCTTTCACTACCTTGATAGCAATGTACGATTGTTGTTTCCGTTAGCGTGAAACGATACAAAATAATTCCGCTGGAAAAATTCTGCACATTATATTCGGTCAAATAAATAGGCCAATATCAGGATGCTCTGATAGCTTTATTTTTGTTGTCAGTCACTTGGGTCGTTGTAACCTAAACTGGACACTAACGACCGTCGATATCAACCGTTGAGCTATACCATCACAAGAAAGTCACAAATGCTTACCAGTTTACCATTGCAAATCTTTACTTAGGCCATCTCATCGCAGCATCTCAGAGCTGCAACTCTACTTACAAATGGTACTTTTCATTTGTTTTCGCAATGATTAATCTCAATAAAGCATAAACTCGAGACTCCAGAACACGAATTCACCTACTTCGTGTCTGGATAATTTTAAGCGTTCGCTCGATTTATTTTCGATCATCTATCCATAAACGTTCTAATTTAATGCATTTGGCCCCACGGTAAACATGGCCGTACGAGCATGGCTGGCTCAATTTCAGCGTTGGTAAATGGTCACCATCGAATGTTGTTGGAGAAACCCCAGATAACATGTCCAGCAAGGCTTGTTCCTGCTAGATCTTCAGCGATAGCAAGTCTTTGATGCTATACCAAAGAAAAGAGGTAATTCCGAGAACTTATTCACTAAGTAGAAATAGCCGTAGCATTTAAAAATTCTAAATCTCTTCAACTTACAATACTAGCTAAATTGAATATCCAGTTCTTCATAGTTTGGTATTCCTCTATGATTTGTTACAATTTTAAAACTATAATAGAATAATTTATTGAATATCTTCTGGTGTAGGTGTATTATGCAGACCAGAAGCGATTCCAATTTCGACAAATATTTTTTTAATCGTGTTTGTCAAAGTCAAATTACCCCTCCAAGGAACTATTCTAACCCTTACCATCTTTATTCATGACCACGCAGTACCAGAAGAAGGCTCTAAAGGAGCCAATCTAATAAACGTAATTTTTGTAAAATACGACGACGAGCTACGTTTGCTTCAGACGTCTAGATTAAGGGTACAGAGCGAATGCGCTCTCCCTCCGCTTCTCTCATCGTCCCATTCTGCCCCTCACGTTCGCTTTTTCTGGAGCAAGCACTTCATTGAATTGGAACACTTGTGTCCTATAAACACGAATCAGTATTGCTCCACGTTTTGGCCACTAGTAGTATGGTATGGTGCGTACGCGCCGACAACGCCATTGAATCCGGTGGGTGCCGCGACGGCGAAGTATCTTGGCTTTGATCCGCCGGATCGAATGCGCCACGCCACAAAACAGCTGTTGATCTAATATCCCATGTATTTATTTGATGCATTACAATGGTAATACGATTCTATGTTATTTCATGTGCGTATATTAGAATATACAATATGCTGGTGCTAAGTGCGTGGGCGACCATGCTGCGTCGATGACGCTTCCAACTTGCAACGTCCAAGTGCGGTAGTGGCATTATACAGTAGCGTCTACCGAGCGCCGCGTCTCGTGCGTGTGTCTGAGCCCGGAAAAGACCACTAATCCGTGCGGTCTAACCTTTTTTCTTACTTCAGGTTTTCGAATGCTCGTTGTGCTCACATATTCCATTTTTAATCCTTCGCTCACTCATTCGCCTGTCGTTAGTATTAATGAGGGTAACGGTGTGTGTGTGTGTGTGTGTGTGTGTGTCGTTGTGTTTACGGTATAGAAATTATTGGACCATTTTCTATCTGTCTGACCATGTCAAATAAACCACTCAAAATTGTTGTTTACATAGATACTTCACTTAATTCTTGTAAGACTTGCTTTCCATCAGGATGAATGCGTCGGCACGATTTTGCAATATATTCTTTTTCGTTTCCGGCCCTTGTAATCGATGGCCGTAAGAAGGAGCTCGCCCTTTCCCGTCCGTCGCCAGTTCTGGCTGGCTAAGGCGCACACGTTTACCGTCACCCTTCCGTTTAGTGGACAAATATATAGACCTCGCTATCTCGTTTGTTACTACGCATCGTACAGCTAGCCAAACATGGCATGCTGGAACATTCGCTTAATAAAGATTTGCCCATGTATGTAGACCGAGGAATTATAACGAAAATTTCGACAGAATTCATTTCAAGTCGTAGCAGACGAAAATGACGGCGTCTAGATTGTCCAATGGCTTGCGCAAAGATCTTCTTCGCGGAACCTTGCAACATTGAAGGCAGAAAAACAGTCTTCCCTAACATACGTGCTATGAGGCGTTGGTCTTAACAAAGAAAATTCGTCTGTTACCCTCAAATAGCATTCATTTTCGCTGTGGTTCTGACGAAAAAAAGAAATCGAAAGGTGAATTCTGGTCAGTTATCAATGATGTGCTTTAATGATAATTAATGTTGGAAGATTAATGGGCAGATACTCTGCAGTGTCCTTATGCAACAATTAGATAGTGTACGCGGCGGAATATCCAGAATTCAACGTGGCATCTATTATACCTCGTAAATTAGACTGGACGGCCGGAGAGAAAAAAACTACCATTACGAAACTGTATTATTTATCGTACTGTAGGTATTTATCGCAATATTTTTCAATATATTCTTTTTCGTTTCCGTCTTACTTACTCTACGATATAGCGATACCAAATTAACGGTGTCGCAATGTGTAGCGCAGACATCGCTGGGTATCGTATATTGTTCAATGCTAAGATGGTTTATTCATGAATCAATCTATCTATTCTGACTGAGTATTTTCAGCAATAGCAAGTAACTTGTGTGACACCAGTCACCTTAATACTGTAAGTGTATCATATGTAAGGTTGACCGACGTGGCTCGCTTTGATGTGGCCTAGGCTCGACGTGCTCCTAACGTGCTACCCACAGACTGGGCCTCAGGACGGTGTGGAACAGCTATAAGTAATTAGATTGTTGTTGGCCTATCCTTATGCAGATAAATCGTTCGTCGTATAAGCATGACATTTGTTCAAACAAATGTTCACGGGTAAATTCCACAAGGTAACTAGACCAGCAGCTTTTCTACTTCGTGGTACTATCGCGGAATCTTCGCTTAAACGCGGAAAATGGCTGTAAATTTGGATTTCTATTTAAAAACATACCGAGAATACATGAAAATAATTTTGCACTGCAAAATATCTATTGATATTATTTTATCTACTTTCCGCGGACGACAGCACTTCTGGTTTATATTCCTGTGCTTTATGTTATAAAGTATTCATCTTTTTTACTTTAAACATAGATTTTTCGAACACTTTTTATTTGGCTCATGATTCAAGTTGAACTGAGCAAATTACTACACAGACATTATCCAGTAAATGCACGATGCACTCGCATGCAAAAACTGTTCATTAGAAAAGATGACTGTTGAAAAAACGTACTCTATCGATCACCATTGTTTGAGTGTATCGCCGAAATGTAAGCTCTGTTCCAGGTAGAAATACTGCTCCTCGAACAACTCGCAGCAGTCCTTAACGCATAACACTCGGCGCTTCGGTACCTAAGCTCCGAATTTTTTCTATTTTACTATGAGAGTTTACCCTGATGGTCTTTGGTAGGCTTTTATTTTCTGTGTTTTGTACAATATAAGATTATAGGATAGACTCTATACTCTTAAAACTTTCAATCTATGCTCCGTTTTTAGCCGATGAATGGGCTGGGTTCCATCGGGTGGAGGAATTCGTCTAGATGGGCGATCTTTGACTGAGTGTAATACCTTGGGATCCTGGGCATCCGCCGGACCTGTTAGACGACCACTCAGTCTTCACAGTTAGGTTTTCAGAATTGCATTGGACCTGCATGCAGTTCGTAGAGTCACCTTAGGATTAGGGAGCGGGAAGAATTCGGGGTAAACTACGAACTTCACAACCGTTTTTCTAATAAACACATTTTACCTGCGTAAAGATATATAGGTAACGATATTTACAATAGCGCTAATATTATTAATTAGCAACTATTACTTCTTAATACACATAACCCAATAGCTTACCTAAATACAGCTGGTAATGCACACTTATTTATTCAGCACAAGTTGATCACATTTTTCCTGCAGCGCTATCTTCACATTGACAATACTTTAACGTGGACGATGCTGGTGGCCACTTTTTTATATGCTGGTCTGGCATTGGTTTCAAACATAGAACACGAAAAATTGCTCCCGACTATGACCAATTAAGTACGTTCTATATAAAAAAAAAAAAAAAAAAAAACAAAAAAAAAACAAATCTTCTCTCCACGGAAAACAATATTTGGCCAACCGATTCCATTTCCAAAAATCAGCTACTTCGAGAGATGAACTTGGGTCTTACAAACAAGCAGACAGATACAGACTATATTAATATAGTGAACGGATACATTAGAGCTTCATTAAAGAACTTGGTACCTATTTTGCTACTAGGTGCTATGTGTTTGTAAAAGGTGACACAGCGTTGTTTTGTAAGCGTGGAAAATAAGAAAAAAGTTTACGACGAAATGAACATTACATTTTATAGGGAAAAGCAAACTCTTGCTTTCATGTGTAATCGAACCCTGATTCTTCACTGCACTGTCCATGATACACCCCTACCTGATCATAAAAAATCGGCTCAATCGGTGCTTTCTAAAGTAGCGTTTTAGGTCGGACAAACCTGTTTTTCTAGACTATAAGAGCCCCGATGGCATCGTCCCAGGCTTGTTATCCCATTAAATACATTGCATTTTACCTTTATATGTGTAAAAGGCTAGTTATATCTACATCAGCTCAACCTTGAATAATGCTAGCTATTCAGATACGAATTTATTGTCACCAAACCTAATTGCTTCTTTCATCATATAACGTAGCTACAGGTTTCCACGAAACGAACGTTGAGCATACTTTAAGCCTATCGTTGAGGGCCCGAAAAGACATCATATACAGATCATATTATTGTTACCTATGTAGAGCCTTTTTGGCCGAGAGCCCGAAAGTGGTCATCTACTGGGAACACCTAAATAAGAAGAAGAAAAACGTGGCGATGCGGATAGGTATCCCGCAATTTAAAAGATGGTAAGGAAAACGCAACAACATGTGAACCAGAAATTGGCAACTGTAGTTTACTAATGAATAATATCGGCGTCAATGTCAGGTGCCATCTGGTGAAAATCACCCTGCTAAGATTCCGCCGAGTGGTTAGACAGGACTGTGTGGGTCAAGGGGAAATTTTCTAAGACTACGCGTTTAATTATGGGGCACCCATACGTTCGGGTGAAATAGGTCAGCCGTTTTCGAGTCTCCTGTCAATAGCATATAGCGGGTTTTTGATAGCCGGCTTAGGGAGTGCACAGTATAGCCGCCAAGTATCAAGGCTGCAGTGTTGCCTGAAGGAGCACTTTTCCCGGTAAAGCGCATTTTTTCGATACGTAATTTAGTAAGAATGGTTTTACCCATGGCGCATTGACAAAGATAACTTTGCCTAGATGTACTTCTAGATAGACACGGACATCTCTGTAGACTACTCTCTAGGCGTCGTTTAAGATTTCGTAGTGCTCAGCGAGATCATATTGGAGTTGTTCTTGGTGTTTCCGTTAATTTCTGGGCATTGTTATGAGGAACGGAGGTTGAAGTCATCTAAAGTCTTGCTATAATCTGCTCTGACGGTACGTCAGCGTTTCATCGTACTGGGAGTTGTCGGTAAGGAGCGTCTATTATGCGTATTTTGTGTAGGAAATATTTAGCATATTGCATTTTTATGCATGTCTACAGGGGAATCGAGTCGGCTAGTTCGCCAAAATGATCCGAAATGGACTTCGGAATTGCCTGTAGCATTTGTGTACTACCATCGTCTCTCTAGTTTAGGTTTATAAAATTCGCAAAATGGTCCACAAAAAGATTCATCCCACCAGTCCTTCAGCTGATGTCGTACCCTCCCCTCTTTCTTCCCGTACCGGTAGTGTCTTCTCGTCGCGACAACATGGTCAGAGCACTCAAAGTCGTTGTGTCCCACTTTTTGACACTGCAGAAAGGTTCATCTTATGCGCGATTCTACTGCAATTGTTTGCCGCTGCAGGACCATAGCAAACTAGTGGCCGGTGGTGCACTTCACGACGAATTCGTTCACGACGAAATTATCTTTTTTACTCCGGTGACCTCGGTATCTTTATAGACAACTCGCGCGGAGACGTAGTGAGAGCCGGTAGAAGCGTGCAGAGATCTCTGAGGTGTAGCGAGTGTCTGAAGTGCGCCTTTTTTGCTATGATACTCTAGCAGATTTTTTAAGTATGAGAAAATAAAGCGAAAAGGCTGATACTTATCTACACATGGGCGCTATTCAACTGATTCCGAATGGCGGTGTTATCTATGGCGATGGAACGCAAAACCAGTCCTGCACGTACAGATATGGTATATACCTTTAGTGTACGCCGAAAGTATGTAAACACATCGGTACGAATCGAGCTTTTGCTGTACCATTGTAGATAAAAAAAAAAAGTCTGTGGTTGAATAAAAACTTCTCAAAACCGGTCTACACAAATAAAATATAAAATAAAGCTCTATTGGAACTCAAAAAATGTGTTTGGTGCCAACTCAGTATTGCCTCAGTTCTGGCTCACTGGAAGAGAGCTCTAGAGGCAAATATCCGTGTATGTTTGGCTTGTCTTTCATCCTCCGCGGGTATTTACATTGGCTTTTTTTATTATTAGTAAAATCTGATTGACCAAGTTGGCCTGTCATGCTCATTATAATCATCAGCCAATCGCTGCTTGTTTTACTGCTATCTCTTTGTAATTCGATTCTGTCATCATACGGACGCCGCGGACTTTCACTATAATCAGTAACTGTGGCCGCTGTTGAATTGAACGCTGTAAATCAAGTAAGGCATTGTTATTTTCTCTGTTTTTCTTTTTTAAACTTTCTATTTGTCGCACTGTGCAAATTTTTCCGACCGATCCGGTGAAACAGCATCGGTCGGCGTGAAAAGTATCCGGGTATATTACTGTATGAAAGGACAATCTCGGCTGTTTTTCGACGCTGGAATTGTGTTCGTTGCGTAGAAGCGATATATTGGCTGCCAAGCTTGAACTGTGCACCCCCTGGTAGCACAGTCCAAGCTCATTACTAAAGCGTTGTTTGAAGGTAGAGACAATTTGCCAACGACTGGGCAGCAGCACAGGACTACGAATTGGAGACGGAGAACGACTCTACGCAAATGAAGATCTCAATGATGAAATGCCACCTGTTTTTCTTTGTATCACTGTTAATGGTATTTCTACGGCTCTGGCCGTTCGAAGCAGTGTAACAGAGGCGTAAATTGTTCTACGTGACATTGTCCCACAGCTAACAAAGAGAGATAGGCGTAAAAGCGCCCGATATTAATTTGTCACATCCAAATAGACATAAATCTTTTTAATGTGTATTGTTTACTAGTTAGATTAGAATCTATTGTTGCATGTATACAAAGCTACCATGTAGTCGGTGCTTGTAGATAACGTAGCCCTTGATGGGGCTTGAAGTTTGAGCGTAAACCTCAACTAGATTTCCTAGAAGACTTTGCCTGCCGCCGCGGCAGATTGAGTTCAGATCTGCAGTTCTTCGAGAGTGGGTAGTTTATAGAGCTTAACTATTTATAATAGTTGATTTATTGATATTTGCGAACATCAGTCTATTCGGAGGCTGAGACGGGTTCGTGTCCCGGAGATATCAATCTTACATTGTAATTCTGATTTGACCCACATTTGGACTGTCCTCCATTTCGCCAAGTTCGGTCAATCGATCAATGCAACATATCTGAATTTCTCGTTTATCTACAAGCATCTTTTGTTTATAATTTTGCCGATAAGCTTCACATGCCGATAAGCTGCTACCACCTTGTGCGTGTCAAAGCTTTGACACCAGATGGGCCTTAGCGAATTTTCCTGTCATATATCGTCGTCGTGGATTTTTTTCTAACTTCTCTTTAAAGCAACATCGATTTGCTGCACCATTCTTTCATTATACTATCTATCTATTTAATTCGATATTGTTATCAACAATTTCTTGCTGCTTATTCTAGCAGACGAAACGCCTACGCCGCGTACACCGAACGTAATGAATTTGACGGCCGCCGTAAAACGAGTCATCGAAGAAAGAAAAAAACTGCAACAATGATTATTGTCACTATAGTGATATTCCTATCGTCTCCAATCGTACGACCTCCTCTGCTATAGAACTTCATTTAAACTTAATATTACAGTTTCTACAAACCGTAATATTGATTTCATTAATATTGGCCACGATTTTCGATGACATAAGCGACCATGACTTTGGCCATTTCACTCTAGTTCAAGTAGCGGCCATTCTGCCGTTACACTAACATGTCTACCTACGCTTGCTCGCATCCCTCATTTTTTCGCTATATATATATATGTATGTATGTATGTATTTATTGAACGTTTTTCTAGCTAGCTGACTTTTGAAATCATATACACCAGAGAATGTGAGTCACATCAGATTCGCGTTAATGTCGTTGGAAAGCTGAAGTGTTAAAACTGTCGAAATGGCTTCGTTCAGATCTAAGCTGAAGTGCCTTAGAAGTGAGTGAGTCTTTTACAAAACTTGGCGATATTCTACACGTTTATTACGAGAAAGGCTCTCGCGGCCTGGTATAATCAAAATGCGTCATTCCAAAAAATGGTCCAAAGATGATTTCGTTCCGTTCGTTTCGAAAATACCATCGTAAAAAGTACCTTTCATACCTGTCGACCGATTACGGAAAACATTGTTGAATCTATTGCGAAAGCTAAGCAAGACCGACCAGTGAGATAGCCATGATATCGCCAACAAGCTAAACTGGAAGGAGACTTTGCGTTATGAGGTGCCGTTTAGTAAAGTGATTGACCCGGATCCTTCTCGTCAACAATCAACAAGATTACAATATGTCATTGAAAAAAATATCGACCGAAACTAGCAGACAGAAAAGATATTGTTTCTATAATTCAGTATCAAACAAACATTGAGAGTGTTTGTTTGTACTAGATAGTATCTCGATCGAACTATCGATCTCTGCAGAACTCCCTTAGTGGCGTCTTAATAAACAGATGCGAAAATCATTTATGGCAAGCTATGTATGTATTCATTTAAAATAAATTATATAATCATTTACAATGTAATTTGTCTCGTATCCCTCTCTCGATGTGTTCGTGTGCCCGCCCCGCATCGACCGTTACCCAACGTAGACTGACTGACCTGCAATGGCTTTAGGCGCACTCGCTGATACGATTAATCCGTTATTATTGTTGCGGCTATTAGTACGATAGCGACTCCGAAAGGGAGTAACCATCAGCGTTTGGTAGCGCGCATCTGTACACTCAGTCGATGATGCACCGATTAGTGAGCGGCAGGCCAGCCAACGGCCAAACGATGATGATCTGCAAATGTCAAGGTTACGACCTTTGCCCGCAACAACAACCCCGCGTGTAGCAACGAAGCACCGGCGTTAGTTACGAAGTATGCTAAGAGCATTCAAATACTGTTACTGCTGCCGTCTTCGTCTTCATTGACTATTGCCACAGGTGGTCACAAAACGAAGTGATCGTGCCCGGATACTGGCAAGCCCTGTCCAATGCAATCGTCATGGCGTCTCCGTAGCGTAGTACGAACTGCCGCTAGGGTTACGACAGCGGTGAACAGTTGTATGGGTTATCGTTGGCGAAGCATTGGCCTGGATTTCGGCCGGTTGTAGATGGTGTCTGTGAGCCTGTTTGTTTGTGCAAACGCCGTTGCCGCTGTTATTGTTGTGGCAGGTACTATGCGGACCGCACGGGTTGCATTGACATTTTACGGTTGGCCAGCATATCGGCACTTCTCTGAGGGATTAGGAATAAGAATTAGGGACAGACCTCGACGAGCTCCTGCCGGTGACGACCACAACGGCTTCAGTCATCGTCGCGGGCGCTGAGGGCAGAGCGAGTCGCCCAAGACTGAACGGCCGGCAGTCGAATAGCCATAAGCAGGCAGCACGTAAGTGAGTCTTCCGATACCTAATGACATACACGCGCACATACGTACAGGTTTTTGTGGAGATAGCGGTTGTACCAGCGTAAACACATCTATTAATTGGTCCCCCATTATATTTAAGTGTTTTCAACGGCAGCAGCAGCGGCGGTAGTAGGTATGTGGAAAAGGGGAGAACACCAAACGGGCGAACTACTAAGACAAGCAAAGCTCAAGATGTTCGGTATTTCTTCTGTCTCCTCTTTTAGCCCTTGGCGACTATTCACCAGTGTTGGTCATAGCGATTGTGGGCAAAGCGCATCGAAGGTCTATAGTTTGCTTCATTTGCCACTTTCAAACGAACCTTTATCCCGGCTTTCAATGGTTTTCCTGTTCGACGTAGACTTTCGATATTGTTCATTGCTGTTAATTAGCTTGGACAATTCATTCACATGCAACAATAAGAAGAATATAAGAAAAAAATTATCATTTAGTTTATAAAATACGGTATTTTCGCTAGATCTCCAATCATGTAGACTTGTATTTGGTCAAAGGACCACTTCAATGTTGGGATGTAGTATGCAAAATACAGCGAAAACTTATCTCCGACACCTAAGCTATGTGAAGTAGGGTCGACGTGGGCCATTTTGTCGATCCCTGTGTATAAACACTATTTGGAGTTATTGTGTTTGTTTTTGTTCTGATTCGACCTATCCTTTGATTCAGTATGAGATTTGCTGCTTCGGCACTGTTGAGATTTGCTATTTGGAGACAGGGTTCCATTGGTGTTTTCGCTCTTAGTCTTTGTTTTTTTCCCTAAGTACTGCATTCGTAGGCAGTTCGTTGGAACAGTAACTGCAATAGCCCGTTTCGTCCGTTAGGGTCAGTGTGGGGCTAGGGTTACCCAGAAACCTTCACTTTTTACTTTTTGGATACATACAATATGCTATGCGAAAATCTGCTCAGAGTGGACGGAAGCCTGGACACGAGCAACATCAGCCACAATCCTCAAAGAGAGATGTCGTCAACGGCCGGCGTCAGTCAGTGAGTATTCGCACGTATATTCTTATATGTTTCAGTTAAAGAGTACGCCGATACATCACAAATTGTCGGTAAATCCACGTCCAGGTGATCGACTATACGACTGGAGTAGAATTGAGCCACCTTGCTGCTAGTTCTAGCTTTTGCCGTGACAAACAACTGCAGTCCGTTGTGTAGTCGACTATATCCACGATCCGATTTCTCGATCCAAATTAGAACGTGACCGTCCTGGTAGATAGCACGACCACACGCGCTCATGCGTTATTTTATTTCTGTATGTCTGTGAATTCGTGACTACGAACTGATTTAACTGATATAAGGTAATTTTCATAGGAACAGTGGCGGCGGCGGCGGCGGCGGCAAAAGGGGATGAATTGTGAAGCGTAAGGGTTTGGGTGCATAACGCCATCTATATTTAATTACTCTTTTATAAATATATTTAAAGATTAGCAGCAGGTTCTCCAGAAGCTACACAGACGCACTCCTTGCTTTTAAAACAGTATGCAAATAAATGATGCGATGTGGAAGATAGTTTTACAATTAAGTCATTAAACGTTTCATTTAATCCACCTTCGTTTTGAGTAAGAAACAACGAAATAGTGAATTCTATCCGTCGCGTAGCAAGGAATCGGTCGTCTCTGCATCGACAGAGATACTGATACGTGACAAGTAGCAAGCGAATAACGAGATCGCGTTGACGAGGGCACAATTTTTCACGCGGCAAAAGCTTTTACCGGCTCCGTAATAACGTGCGACGACTGGAGCGCTTTTATTTAACTAACAAACAATAAATAAATTAATGTACATTTAAAACTAGGTAGTCGTTATGAATGAGGTGCGCCCAATAACAACCCAGCCGTCGGCGTTTCCCTTTTATTGCATTTTCGGTTCTTAAAAGGGACGAAAGCTTCACGATGTCACTGAGCACGCCGTGAAGTTATTGTTTTTGTCGCTGTCATCAATTTTGTTTTCTCTCTATGTTGTTTTGCGGCTAAAAGCGGTTCAAGCCGGTTGGCTCCGACCCACGCTTCTGGGCTTGCCGCATTGTTGTCCTAACTTTGTTGCGACCCCAACAAATCCGAATTTCGCTTTGATAACGGCGTCGCCTTTTATGACTACCGTCCCTTCATACACAGTTCTGCTACGCTGGTGGCGCCAGTGTCGCCGTCCTCGCTTTTGCTGGCGAAGATGAAAATTCAACTGGCAGATGTCGACTGCCGCACGGTGCTCCGATGCACGGCAACATGCGACTCACGCTTGCATTGAAGACCCTTCAGGCTAGTGATGATAACAGCAACAATACCGGTTGTAGCGGCCGTCTTCTTATGCTGGCTTTGCAAACGTCGATATTGATTGAGCGTACCGGCTCTGGCATGGCTGATGAGACTATTACGTGATCCCACTTGTAGCTGTTATTTGTATATGTCTTAGATCAGGTCAGCCAGATTGGGTGATTACGTCACACGTTGGCTTCATGTAGTTTGCTATCGTAATAGCAGTAGCTGTTTTTGTTCTTATGATGTATTGGTTTTTGTTATTATTGTGTACGACCGTGGCTCCGCCAACGCTCACCCGTCAACAGTCCTAATATGATTGTAGCGTAATCGAAGATTAGTCGGTGCCTGGAGGGGAGGGCGTTGTCGTTAAATCGCCGACATTTACGCTGCTCCCTCAGTTATTACGGGAAAACAATTTATTCTGTGCTACCTTTATATATGTACAGTTTCAGATCATTGTTTAAACAAAAAAAAAATCACCTTGTTAAATTGTATAATAAGTCCTAACGGGGTTGATATATTGCCACGCCAAATCTGTCTTCGATTACTGCCCCAAACGAAGTCGGTGACAAAAACGAGTCTTTGGTATCAATTAACCGCCGAACCTCGCAACACTTATTCGCGATTATAAAGGTAAATGCATTATGGTCTTCAAGGCTACCACCGCTCAAAGACAGCAAATATAGATTAATAGATCCTTGTTAGCAGTGATTCTGCCCATTTGCCCCCTTCTCCCGCTAAGAAAATCCTGCTTCTGTTGCAAAGAGGCAAAAACGTCTTTATACCCCAGCAGCCCCAAGATCGTTACAGGCTGCGAGCGAGCCAGTTGCCCGTTTGCTTGTCTAGTGGTGCATCAGCTGCATGCGTTTGCCCCATCCCTGTACTTCCACGATCAATCGAAATTAAACGCTTCGAGTTTTTTTTTTTGTCCGGAACTGACACTTTTCACAACAGCAGAACTGGCCATTCAGAAAGCTCAACCATTGTTATTATTGTATAATTGCCGCTCGCTCGACCTACGTCCATGATTACGTCGGCTAGAAGGAACAGTCAATGCCGGCATGCTTGTAACTAAGGCTTTAGGCACGTTGCAAATACTCCGGTTCAGTGAATCAAATGGTAAGGCTCCGTACGAAGGGACCAGCCTATTTATATATGTGCGCATTCAAAAAAGTCTGTGCTTCTCCACTGAACTTAACCATCCATCTATCTATCTATCTATCCGAATTTCATTCATGGACAAGTGCGTGTCTTTGCGTTCAAACAAATCTGTTTAAATCTGTGTAAAAGTTAACTTGCTTAATGTGTAGTCATGGTAAGTTTGCAATACGTACGACTGTCATTTGTATTGTTCTTCTAGAGCGTTGTGCGCTGGGGCTGCTGGATAGAAACAGTTAGCCTATGGGGACCTTCTGCTATGTTTTGTCTTGATTTCTGTTCGACACACGTGCAATGGTCGCAGCGTCAAGGTTGAGCTCAAGACTACATGAGCATGTTCGTCTGGCACCTGTTCCCTAATCGTGATTTACCACGCGGATGTTCCATTTAGTTCCGACAACTTGCCGCTCTGTCATGTTATACTTTCCGTTTAGCTTGTCAACATCTCTGCTATGCCTAGAGCGTGTTGACAACTCAGCAGTACAAACGCGTAAATGAACCAATAATACCGTTAAAAATAACATACGCACCGGTTTCTTGTCTTCTGTCAGCATGTGGCGTTACTGCCAGCCCGAAACTAAGCTTTCGCCATGAATGACGCGGCCAAAATGTTGTACTCGGGTCGACACTCCTATTACTTTCAGCGTTTTGCTGACGGCCAGGAAAGCGACACTTCATGAAAATCGAAGATTATGCACAACTCTCCACAGTCATTTTTACGTACGTACGTGCATAGTATGAACTTATCATCGCACGTCACCCGACTCGAACTATATTCGGCTAGGGGTTCCCCGTGCTTAAAATCGTTCTGTTTGTTCCGAGTAAGCCATAAGCTATCGCAGAAAGGCTACGAGCGTTAATATTAAGATGGCATTGAATCATGCGGGTGCCACCTAGCGGAAACTGTCCCACCAGCCGGCGAATAAGGACTGATTATATTGTACTAAATTTTCAATTGTTCCTATTTCGCGCCGTACCCACAGCTTTTTTGTTGCGCTGGTCTGCGCGAGCAGCCTGGCCTGGCGCTAAACGACCGAGGTATTGCGTTCTGGAAGCTCACCTTCAAGTGGCGGCATATTCTATCGCTGGTATATATATATATATATATATAAGAGCTCCGGTAGACTGGATACGAACCGGCCTGCCACAGCCAGCGAGCAAACAATTGCACAGCAAGCCGCTATGGGTGCAGCGTCGGAACGCTACGTCAAACGAACCCATTTTACGTTGGGTCAGACAAAGGGAACCGCATCGAGCATTGCGTCGGCCCCTGGGCCGTACTAATTCGCAATCGGTCAATCGCTCAGAGCGCGTCGATCGTTTACACGACCACGATTCATCTACGTCCTTACGAATGATATGAGCCGTCACGAAATCTCTGCTCGTAATCATATAATGGCGTTACGCCAAGTCACAGCAGCAGTTGCAGCGACAAGAAAAGCTCAATCAAATTAAGCCATAATAATAAACAGGTATACACGTTCGTTTATGACACGAATTAAAAATAATGAAGGCAAATGTTAGAAAACGTATATTATATAAATAAAAAGCGGGGAAACGTATGTTGTCAGTCTATCTGTAAGTTATTGATTTTTTAATCACTTGCATAAAGGGTAGGGTTATTACTAAAAATAAACTTATTTATATAACAAAAATGGCACGAATAACGCTACATTCGCTGCGGCGTTCAACCTTAGTTACATTTCCTTTTCTCCAGATGCACACCCCTTTGTGTTTTTCGAAAACGGTCTAAATCTTGGAATTGTTTACACTATGGTGAATTGTTGGCATATAATGACATGCTTAGGTTTTCTACTTGGGCTTCCATACACCGAAAATATACGAACACAAACACGTCATCGTGTAAAATAGATGCTCTACTTGCATTTAGCCGAGACGTCATATCCGACGTGTCTTCTTGTTTCGCGTTCGTTGTTGAAAATAAATGACGTCATTGAAAGGGATATAACCTGCGTTTATTCATTGTCCAAATGTGCGTCGACACGGTAGGCGATCAGCGGATATCAACGCCCGGGTTTGAACGATACGAAAAACAATGCAACGGGTTTGCCACCCAGGACATTGTACGGCCGGGCTGGTCTTTAGCCAGGTTTTTTTTGCTGACCGCCGCGAGTCACCTAGCCAAAAAATAGGCATGAAGCTGTAGTACCGTCGCACTCTGTGTTAACGTACGTCAGCAAAGATTAATAGGTCCTCACGAGCTGAGGAGGCGCATCATAAGGTCACGATGCGATGGTAAACACAATTAAGAAACGCTGATGATGAAGCAGAAAGAGACTACTTTTGAAAGGTCACACACTTGCGCGCGTACAGGCCTCACTGGGCTCGTGTAACATTAGAGGACACTTTAGCAGTCGACAACGAATAGCAGTCGGACTATTTAATAGTACGATTGATATCAGTTGAATCGGCCGTTAACAATTTCGATCTACGTCGATGGACTTACGTGTACTTCTGTGCAGGTGATGCGGCTAGTAGGGGTCTCAGATGGGACCTACTGTGCCTAGACCCGATATACCAAATGCCGTGATCACTTTTCAGTGTTCAGTCTACATGTCGACCGGCAGAACTAGGGTTACACCAGCTAAACGACACACATTTTCTGACAGGAAGATGTCCGGCATAAATAGAGCAGTTGCTCGACTCCGTCGTGCAGTCATTCCTTAATGGACGATCCTAACGCTTACGTGCACCTAATACACGGATGTCGTGTAGGCATGATTATATTATAATAATAAAAATAAGTAAATTTTATTTTGAAAAATCAGGCAGTTATTATGAGTTACACATATTTAAGGGTCGTTTTTCCGTTGATTCACGTTAGACATGACTCCCGATTAGTGAAGGAGCCACCTGTATACATCTGCTCAGCTTCGAATTAAAAAAACAGTGTAACTACTAGCTAGGAACAGCCGCATCAATTGATTAATTTTGGAACATTGTCCACATTTTACTTGAGCGCACTTTTTTGTTAGAGAGCTTAAGCTTGTCAACAAACTTTTCGTTGTCTGCTCGTTAGAGTGGAAGAACATGGCGTCCATGTTTCTAATTACTCGTATTGAAATCAAAAATATTTTTGCCACGAGTGTGCGTCTTACTGGTGCCAATGTTTGTCCGGTCCTTCTGCCTGTGCTGCTTCAGTTGAATCTAATAAATCGGTCGTTGATGATCGTCTTGACCGAGGTCGCGGAAAGCGTAATTTTTCTTTATAGACAACATTCTGCCACGGTACCTGATAGTGGTGCCAATGGACATGTCATACGTCGACCTCTCCACTGCTTTCATTATACGCAAACAGAGACTTTTTTTTTTGTCTACTTCTATGTGACGTCAATTTTTCTACGGCATTCGCCTTTCGGTAACGCTCATGGACTTTGGCGTCATCTTTACAAAACATGGCACGCGGATCATTTAAATATTGATTTTGCGCGGTCGCATCTATCTGCATAGATATCTGGTCGATTCTCGCAGATTAATAGAACTTGGCTCCGACTTGAATTGTCCGTACTTGCGCCTTGCAATATTGGCTTAATAGTATTCAAGCAGCCTATATCGACAGTGGGCACAAGCACGATTTTTTATCGGAGGGCACTTGGGCAGCGACCATTCCACTGTTCAGTCATTGCCGTTGCGCTGAATAACTTAGTATTCTATTAATGACTTCATATATACACATATATACGCAACATAAGTTCTTATGTATCTTACATATCTGGTTCATGTGTTACTTGCTTCGCTTCGTCCCTGTCCCATGGTGACTGATTCTACTGGGTTTCTACGTTTTGTATTGTCTTAACTAGGTGCTATTTTAGGCTTCGCTGCCTTCCGCATCTCATTAATGACAAAGGCGATGCGGTCAGGTCCATCAAACTTCAGTTGCTACCTGCCTGCCTTGCTGACTGGCTGACTAATGCTGGACATACATGGATATGAATAAAAAGCATGCATTGAATCGATTATTCTTCCAGCATCATCTTTATATTGTAGAATTATGCGGGCAAAACATCCTGTGCTGTTGCCCCTGCAGCCGCCGGCATTTTGTCTGGCCCAGCGAAACTTCTATGTGTATCCGTCGGTATGCCCAAAAGCGTCGGCATAAACGGCGAACCTTGTTACCAACAATAGCAGAGGGTCATGCGAAACTTTTGACACGATAACAGCAGTGTCAAACCTGTAGCGTCGCTGTCGTCCTTGAAAGATCAATCGAAGTAGCGAAGTCGAGTCTGGTGGTGTTCCCATTTTTTAGCGCATTTGCCCTTTTGCAAGGCTTTGCAGGGCACTCCTCGTTGTTGTTGTTGTCACTGTTTTTGAGACCTGTGTACGTGTGAGCTCGTATTTGCTGCCTTCGGTGGGCGTAAGATGTAACCTATTTTGTAGTGGGATGAGCTGCTTAGAGAGGCAAGGTTAAATGGCGTCTGGGTTCGAAACCAGACGGACACTATCCACTGAACGTCTGAATCGATCTTTAACTAAGGCAGTAATAGCGGACGTGTAATTCAGAAGTGTTTAAAGCTGCAAGACGACGGAAGTGTAATATGGAAGAGAGAACGATATATATCGAATATAGAAACCCGTGAACTGTAAGAAGAGTACGAATGTGTTTACGGTTAGCGTACGTCGAATTTATTGTAACCATTGTTAGTTTCCAAAATTTCCAAGGTAGCGACATTTTCTCCATTTCGAAAAGTACGCGCCCTTTCTTGACAGCAAAGTAGAGAGATATGCCGGATATGCACGAACGACTCAAGCCTGACAGGACAACTAGCAAACGTAACACAGGCGGATAAAGTTCAACCACGGCGTAGTTGAAGGGCACACTTGGTTATTTTGAGAAGCAATTACGATGTAAGCTCTTAGATATTTGTCAGCTTTATATTATATGGAACGGGAGAGACCCGCGCAGTCTGGTTACAAAATGAAATTGCTCAACGTTGTCATAAACATGATTACTTATTATTATTATTATAAACATGCACACCCGTACGATTTAAAGCTCATGCGCACACAAACACATCAACTAGTTCTTATGTGGTAACGCATTTTATGGGTCACTTCAGCCTTCACAATAACAACTGATATCTCGTTTATGTTTATGAAGTAGACAGACATGCAAACATTCACACACACACACTGCGGGCAGATTCAATAAGATGTGCTTTTGCTTGCTGGACAGTTTTTATCAACAAGTTTCTTTCAATGTGTGCCGAATGAATCATGGTTTTGCCCTATTTCCTTATTTCATTAACATGCGCAACAACAGAACAGAATAGCATGATTTCCCCATTATTTACATAACTGGCGCGACCTGTAGCCCCGTATTGGCGCACATTGTTCCTTGCCCCATTCTTCCTTGTTGCCTAAACGGCCGGTGTGACCGAGGAATAAACTGTGGCAACATAGCTGTTCTACAATGTTACGATGTATAACTTAATATTTATATATAACTTATTTAACTAGTTAGACTGTGTACCGCCCCACCAAAGTGAGTCATAACGCTACGCGGTTCCGCCAAGCCATATATTCCGCTGCATTAAAAAAAAACCAGTCCGTTTAAGATAGCTCGTTCGTAGTAGCATGGCCCGAATCTGGCTAGCAGCTAACAGTCGCTATCTCCGTCTGCTTATAAATGGTCTTCGACGCTGCTGATTAAGCTGCTTGTCACACTAACATCGACGGCCTTCGCTCAGGCCAATTAAGCGATAAACTCTGAAAGGAATGGACGCCAATAATAATGATATCAGCAACAGTAATAAACAGAAGAAACTGCCGTGGAACTATTTGGTAATCGTGATTTTCAGAGCCGCTTTCCTGTCAACTACCGAGGCTGGAACGATTTCTGCAGGTGACAAGCAGGTCTAATTTGGTTGCGGCAGGCGTCACCAAGTGCCGTCAAGCAGCGACAAGCAAGGTCGTGGCATGATTCGGGAGGACAGGAGGAGAATCAGATGAACATGTTGCTTTAGATAAAAAAAAAAACAAACTGAAAAGACTCACCCATTTTTTACATCGCGACCATGAAACCCGGCCATAACACTGGGAGTTACATTTGCGAATGTGCAACACGCGCGCACCAGATGGTCTTCTAAGAACGTAGATCGATCGTTTGAACTTCCGGTCAGGAACTCGTTATGCGTCACATAGAATGCTCTAGTACGTGCACTTCATATGGATGAAAATGTAGATAAGAGATGATGGGGAAAAATTGAAAATCGGAACAAAGAGGGAAAACGAGAGAATGAGCCTACGCGGTTAAGATATAAATTGATACAATGACGACGAACGGAGACGTCTCGAACTTTGCTGCGAATAGAGACTTACGCGAGTCAAATGCTGAGCTGATTTTAAGCAGTAACCGATTTCAAGGATCGTCTTATTTGACTGAAAAGGTATTCAGTCGACGTTGGGGACCGAATCTATGCTCGTGCTTGTAAGTATGACATGCATTTACTGGGGGCAAGTCTTCGCCTCTACAAAATTCTGGACGTACTATACTACCGATTACGTGATCCTCGTGTTTCATATTACTACTAGGAAATCACAAGAACGGACCGTATATGTACGCGCCATTTCACCCGGTCCTTTTGTAGGACGGTTGCCTCTTGCGAGCAGAATTTAATATCAAATCAGAATGAATTTCCTAGCCACAGCACACCAATTAGAAAGGCAGGTTTTTCTATTCTAAATCAATAGCGTGTAGTGATCTCGTGACGCATTATTATTACGGTAAAACATTATAATCAAAGACGCACTTCTGCGCAGGCAGCCTGGCACACAATGATATGTTGGTAATTAGGAATGACTTGGGGAGGAAACCGGGACAGGCACACCTCGCCGGCTGTGTAGACTGTTTTCGAATTAAATTTCGTCTTATTTTTTCGGCATCCTAAGAATTTTAATTTAGTTTCGTTTTATGACGGTGGCCTAGATATGCAGTAATATAATAAATTATTATTAAATTAATTTAAAAGAATTGTAGGTATTTTCTTGATCGGAAATGACTCCAGCTGCCATTGCTGGCGCAGTGATTGGCCGTAGTTGCGGACAAGATGGGCGTTAATAATCAAAAGAGAAATATTAATAAAACAGTGCTAGAGTGGGCTTTATCAAATAATAAGCAACAGTAAAACATTTGTAGTAAGGTAGTTCTCATTTTGAAAGCGTTGGTCACTGGATATCTAAGAGAAGTTCGGTTCATTCGACGTTTAGTAATTGGGTGGAAGTTTAAAGTTGGGGCTCGATTAATCTCCGGTTGACGTTCAACTAAGGATACCATCGTAATCTTGTTGAGTTAAAATCTCAATAACAATTTTCCGCAGTGAAACACAATTACGCTTGGAAATTTCTACCTTTATATATACAATTGTATATTTAATTCATGCAGTTGGTGCTTTCCCAGCAAAAACGCCGACCGTCAGTGTTCGGAATACTCAAAACATTATTGGCAAAAAGAGCTCGCTTCTTTCAAAAGAAAACTGAACAGATGGGACCTCCGTGTTAACGATGTCGACAGCGGCGAAATTTCTTATCGACCATCGAGAGTAAACGATAACTCTTAGCATTTGTGGAAAGGTGAAAAGTATAAAGGTAGTGGCTGGAAATTGATCGTCTTTATAATGAAACTGCTAACGACATCACAAGGACTGAAACCCTCCGAGGTAGATGGGACAGTGATGGTGACAATAATCAAAAATATCTGCCCTTCACGGATGAACACGTAACTACGCTTATAGGTGAATGGAAGCTTACCCCTTTACCGTTTTCATGACCTGCATGCCGTCCCCTTGTTTACAACTCTTACTCCGCTTGTTTGACTCATCTCAGGTTTGGTTAATGGCGAATCAGCCTATTTTTCAGAAAGCGCACCCGGACTCAGGGCATCTGCATACCCGAGATTATGCCTTTCCTGAGTCTTCCTCTAGCAGCAGCAGGGATACAAGCGGGATACAAGCAGAATCGACTGAATTCCGATGCGGTCCTCCCTTATCCCCTTAAAGCTAGCTACTCATTGGCGCTGTTATGAAAACACTGGAAGGTTTGGTGAGTTGATTACACAAGGAAGGGGAATTCACGCTTGTAGTCCCGATTCAGCTTTTTGTATGAAATATATGAGGTTGTTTCTTGCAAAGTATATACACTTCAGAACGGAGAGAAACCTGGCGGGTCGGTAGGTCGGTGATCCTATGATCGTATTTTCAGTTATCACAATGTATTGAATTATGAGTTTATAGAAACAGTTGCGTGTTCCGTATAGATGCAAGTACAGGATGAAAGTGGGTCAAAGTGAGGTAAATGTTCTCTTGTGGTGACAGGCGACCTAAGATAAAAAGCTGTTGGTAACTCGGATCACAGAAAAACTGAACGCCTGGAAAGGATTTTTTTGCGGAAAAAATAAACGCGGCGAACAATACAGCAATTGGAGATACAAAACAGTTAAAGGAATCGCAAGTTGTATATTCGAGTAGAAAACGTCGGCTTATGTCACTTGGGTTTCTTAGAAAAAGCTTAGGATGGTAGACGTGGACCTCGATTCACAAAAAAAATTCAAATTGATTCTGTTGGCACAGAGCAGACAATGAGCGCATACCGGCAAAACAAACAGACGTGTGAATGAACACGTATACACAAGTTTGATACCAGACACTAAACGCAAAGTTCAGCCCCAGATCTACATGATGATAATACCGCGCAGTGTCAATACATTGAAATCTGCTCTACCCATATGAACGAACTGCGTATTTGAATTCTTCAGGGACTTTAAAAGCGATATTCAGTAGCATTAGTACTGAGATACCCTCACAGTTATTCGAGGATTATTCCGAGGACCCCACAGCTAGATACAGAAAAAAACAATTCGATCCACTCATGCACATAATAGAAACGAACTTGACCAAAATAAACTATAACGATAGTCGCCAAAAGTACACACGACTCGTAAGTGATACATGTTTGTATCGTTTGCCCTGCTAGGCCATCCCCGTTTTTTTCGCGAAGATGCTGTACCTATTTGCTCACGGATGCCAAATTTTTGTCGCCGTAGTTCCTCTATTAAGCTAACAGAAGTTGGATAATTCGAGTTTGCAATGAGGTCATTTGGCAGAACATCGCATCTGCCGTCTGCGGCCTTCGTCTGATTTTACGTAGACAGTACTCACGGTTACTTAACTCGGGCTCCGGGCGCGAGTGGCGCCGAAAAATCTCTATTGTACCATAAAAAGCTGAACATTGGCTGAAAGAAATAACGAATGTACTTAAACAAAAAGATTTCCTACGTCTCTCGCAAAGCTCGTCGTTCTGACGTCGAAACGATGCTTTACCCCTCCCTCTCGCCACTTGAGCTTAATGATATTTGGGTAACCACTCACGTAAACACTTTCAAGTTGTCCAACGTCGACTGTGGATATAACAACACTAGAAGTAATAATGACGATAGAAGTAACCAGTAGAAATAATGATAAGGAGAACCGTCGTCTTACCCAGCAACTGAAACAAGATGAAAGGAGCTATAGGAAAGAAGGCACACCCTGACACAGACGACACCCGTCGCTCTCGAGGGAAATAAAAGCTAAAGATGTGATGAAGATCGCAACAACACCTCAACAGTCGTCAACGGCACAAGGGCGCCAGGTAAAGCAAGACGGAGGCAGACAGATGGGCGAATGTACATACTTAGAGAAAGCGAAGAGGGGTATGGTGTGCACGTGACAGTCCTCGCCACTATTGTACCTGCGATCTCTATGGGAAGCCATCAGTCATTTCACCCGAGGGCGTAGTATACGCTAAGCGACAATGACGAACACGAAAGCGAAGTACGCCTATTATGGAGCAGACCGTATAAAAAAAATTGAAGAAACCTGGGAAATATAGGATTAAAGATGGACTGGTAAATGGTTAGGCGTACGAGACCAGCAGCTCGATAAGGACGGGCGATAGAACTAGTAAGCGAACAGGCTGAGGGCTTTTTATACATAGATATTGAAAACGGACAATCAAGCTAATCATAGGCTCGGGACGCAGATAGTACTGTGAAACCGAAAAAGGACGGATAAAGTTAGGACTCAAAACGTTGGTTAGCCGTTTCGCTTAGTAGGACGTTCGGCAAAGTTTTAATATAGCTCGTTTCGACGTAGCACGAAGTTTGAAAATCGACGTGGTCTTCTGTAGTTTATATTTGCAGATTAATCTATGAAAACAAACGAGCCAGTCTACAAAACGATAACAGCACAACATATTAATATTTCTGTCTTCCTTCTGATAGCGCATGTAGATAGTCAGGGCGCCCTCATCGACAATTTACGGAAACAAGCCAATTGATGTTATCTAGTAGGACATACAAGATAGTATTATCGACTGAACTGTTATAGGCCGACGAAAAAGATTTTTTCTGCCTAAATAGCCAGCGTTCAAAAATGGGCAGCTTCCGGATGTTTCATTGTTAGTACACAATTCGAGGGGCAATCATTGCTCCAAAGTTCTACTAGAATCTCTTAAGGTTACAGCATTAGGTCATTTTGTACATGGGGTCGGGATTACGATCCTGTCGGGAATTCTAGCACCTCGACATGTTGGTACCACTTGAAAATTGCTTAGGAAGTATAGAATTATCTGTATGGATGTGTAGACTTCTTGCCCTGGGAACTATACCACCAAACATCGACGAAAGCTTGCGGGTCATGGCAAATGGATTTGTCGCCCATTTTACAGACGGCGATGATCGACCTAGCCAGGCTACCGAGCTTGCATGTAGATTAGCTGAAAAAAAGATTTAAACACTTTATTTAAATTTAAGAAAAGATTTAAATACCAGATGTCAGGTTACCTCGAAACCTTGATGTGCCACGCAGTTGTAAACAAACATTTTATCTAAATGCGAGGCCAAATGAAAGAAATCATATGTTCACATTATAGGTCTTCCTCGGCGCACTATGCAATCCCGTTCCACACATTACCTTTTAAGATATCGGCTATTTCAGAGCCTAGTACCTCAGAAACGGGAGCGCTGACTGCCTCTGGTTTTTAACCACTTCCAATATCAAGGGAGATAAACATATTGATGTACCGACTGCTAGATGTTGAATGCCATTGTTACCTTCGGGAACACTCTGAGATTTCCTGCAGTTTTTTTTTTTGTAAATCTGGTTGCTATGTTAAATCCTATGGAAGGAAATCCACCAGGTTAACGCTGCTATTGGCACGTTTTTCTCTGAGCAGCGGCGAGTAAAGCCGAGACGAATTAGGCTACAGAAATGGTGTACACTTTATACGACAATACAGAGCCTTCAATGTTTACTGCATTTCTCGGCAGCCGTTCCCAGAAACCTCGAGCCTCGAACCACAAAACCCAAGGTTCGTTGTCTTCGTCGTCGTTATATAATAGCTAGCTAAAACTAAAGTTCGATGTTGTAATGATTTCAAAGATGGTTCGCCGTTTATCTGGTTCCGACTTCTTGCTGCGGTTGTATGTCGGATGGCGCGCAGTTGTCGTGTCTTGAGTTGTCAGAGGCTCTTGTTTGGCCAGCGCATTGTCGACAATACGTTGCCAAAGTTTTATATATGTCGCCCGTAGCTTGAGTGACTAAGACCTCATCCTGTGCTAATCGGCTGCGCCAATCGTGAGCAGCATAGGGATGCGAGAAGCGACAATCAAACCATTCATCCGGTAATCTTCATCTCCCAGCGTACATACCGAAAGGTGACGAAGTGTCACGAGGAGTTCTTCATCGCTCTTCACGCAACGGTAAGGCACAGCTTGGTAGTACCATAAAGGACTGCCTGCGCCTTCAACAGGGGTCGACTCAAGACATTTTAGGGATAGACGTCCGTGCTAAAGCAGGTCGCGTAGAAAGTATTTCTTAACAGAGAACACATTTATGGCGTCGCGTATGTTCAGATACTAACTACACAGCAGTTTCTACGGGCACAGTAATCAGCAAGAGACTGTTTCAATGGGTAAGTCAAACGGTGTTCAGTCCGGTCAACCGTGACTATGTGGCTGTGTGTTATACGAACCGAAATGGGCTCCTTAGGGGGTAGGGAAACTCACCCTGTAGTATTAAGAGCTAAGAAATGAACTTCGCTGGTGTGTATCCCCCATAGGACGCATTCGCGAGTGAAGATCGGTAAGGATGAATATACAGATAGTAGGAACCTTATGGAGTGTGCAATAAATGCGGGACGTATCTTGTTAAAAACAATTATTTTCAAGTACTGTTATATTTGTTATTAAACACTGACGTGTTTTACAGGGATGCTTTATTTATTTTATCTTATTGAACGGCATGATTTCTCTGAGGATACTATTTTCATATTTTGTGATATTTTGTACAGGCCGATGAGGCATCTTCTTTCTGCCAACACCAATTGCTAAACTATTTCCCGCGTTCAGCCAACGATTATCTGCTGCCCAGTAACTTGTTGTGCAAATGCAAATTTCTTTAAATTCACAAATTTCATTCAACTTTAGTATAATTTCCCATTTTAACCCATTTTTCGCCGTATTATTTCTGTGCTCTACCTGGCCAGATTGTCAGTCCACGTCGCTACTGGCCACGAAGACCAACTGATGCGTTCATGGTAGAAACGCCCAGCTGCAATCTCTCTGACGTCATATCACCACCACGTTATGTCAAGTCTCATCCACCAGCGCTCTAGCCCACGTAAAAGCATCGAAGAATTATATAATCACGACATTTGCCACGTACGGCATACATCAACGCTCTTGTCACTGGCTATTGCCAACCGCCATTCCCTCCAACGATGTAACGGTTTTGCTCTGGACTATTAACATCGAAATACAAAGTCACCTTTAGCCGTTAGCGTACAGCTGGCACGATTACTAATCTTAAACGATCCGTCACAAGGATCATAACCACAGTAGTGCCGGCTACGACGGCTACTATTGTAAAAAGCTCCATATGACAGCGATATCCACTTCGATCCGTAGGAATCGTTGGTTTACCGTTTTCACACAGTTGACGTATCACGCGACGGTTCTTCCGCTTAGACGGGCAGTGACCATAATTGGCTAGTCTAGATTGCGTCAACCAGCGTTTGCGTTACGAGATACCGAACGACGACGAAAGGTCAGGGGAGAGACGCTTAATAAGATGAATTCCACCGTATGAAACCTTCTAGATGATAAAGATGAAAAGGCGGATATTGATTCTTGTAATTTAAATACTGTTTACTTCTTTCAGATCAGGTCAGATTTGTTGTCTAGTATATGTCGATGACGGGGCTTGAACCAGCGACCGTTGGGTGCTCTAGCGAGAAGTGGGCTGGCTAAGCCGCCGTATACAAATTTTACAGTATTCTATCGGCCGGTTTTATTGGCTCAATACAACAGCTGTTTGTAGTAGAGTACACATTGGCTATATGACATCTTGTAGAAATATTTCTATAGAAGTGCATGTAAACATTGGCCGTTTGGTGAACGCGAATAACGTACTTTCCGAATATTACTGCGCAGTTTGGAGAAATGTTCCGGAATTAACAAGGAGGACGGGAAAAAACAAAGAATAAAGTTGAAAATCTTCTAATTGTTTTAAGGTCACATATTTCAAAATAAGGACAAGCATGGGCAATAGCGTTGGTACATTTTATACACATTGTGTTGCATCTTACATGCGTAACCGTCTTTGTATTCCAAATAAGCATACATGGTAACGCCACTGATAGTTCTGTATGTGTTAAGCCAGCTATTTGACGATAAGGGTTATTGAACAGTTAAAGAACACCATCTCCTAGGGTCGGACATAATCACGCATAGGAAAAAAAGAACCAAAGGAAAACATATGTAGGAATAAGGAAGGTAGATAACTTCAGTTGACCTTAAAGCCTTGATTGTGTTCTTGTATTCCTCTCTGTTATGGCTTTTTTCTAGCTGCCGCGTCTCTACCACAGATGTCCTTTACTTGCACCCTTTTAAATGTGCGCTAACTAGAACACCTGCTACTTGTATATTGTTTACCTATATATTTCATTCCGTTACAAACAGCATCCGAGTTCTGCGCTCATAACTAATCCATAACATTCCCGCTATTCAGGTCATTTTTTAGAATACAGAATGGATTATTCGACCAAACCTCGTTCACGTATATTCATATAGACCCGTCTGCCACCTCCGTCCCGTGTAACCCCAGACCCAACCTTGTCCCATTTTACCCTATTATCCTTTTTCGATCGTTGACCCATTTTGATCCCGAGCGTGAATGGCGTTAAACCGACCCACTACGTCTTTAACGCCGCCCTTATCTTTCGATTGTCCTTAATGCATCCATTCGCTCGTACCAGACTCTCGTGCCACATTTATATCTTCAGCTTGGCCACAGCAAAAACTTATGGCACAACGTGAAACGGCGTCGGTGCTAGCCCCACCGCTCGCGTACCCGTACTACGCTGTTTACGCCACTACGGTAGCTCGATGACCTGTGGCGCTCCGATCGCTGATACCCACCTAACCATCGACCCCTCAGATAGAAAAGCATTGCAGTAAATATGATAGCACGGGTCAAACGTGTATGGATGGATAGAAGCGACATGTGACGCCACCCGCTGGCACTCCATTTGCGAAGAAGCTGCATGTTGAGGTACAATGCGATAGGTCGGCTTGGCCCTTATATAGATTGGTATGTACATATCCGTGCCACAGATTTGTAAGAGAAACCACAGGAACGGGTGAAACATTACTGCACATAGTAGTGAAGGGTAGCACATATAAACTTTAGCTAGCCTTGGGCTAACAGCTTGTTGATGTATGTACAAGTATTTGTCTTGCTATTATTAATTAACTGTGTTTCTGAAACTTTTCTGTAAGCTGTTGTCACCATTGTCCTTTGTCTAATGCCGTATTAATTACTGATAATCAGCGACCTTGCTATAAAAGTAGGAGAAATGCTCTTTTTCTGTTTCTATTTTATCTAAATACTATTATCCGTAAGTTTTCGCTATACCATAGTAGAAAGCAGTCCTATTTTACCAACAAACAGAGAAAACTCAAATACGAGACAGCATGCGACACGGTGACGTCGATCCTCGTATAATAGTTTTCTGCCAGTCTATAATCGAAACGATGATACATCCTTTGTTCTATTACAAGTTTTTCATTTATTATAAATACAAGTGTTGGTTGTTGTCGTCGATCTGTCAACTTGATACTTCATCTCTTATTTCGCATTTTAGCCACGTGAACCGTCGTGAGATAGCAGGGAGCAGTATAACACAATACGCCTATTCTTGTTATATCTATTACCTAGACGTTCGCCTGCCCTCACATATCCTCGCACTCCCCTATACCTTTCTGATAGTTGATCTGGAGGCTAAACATATCAGGCAGGGGCATCAACTTCAGCGTTAGTCGAATGTCCCTGCAACCGCTCATTACGGTCAATTTCAATTGAGAAACAGACAATTTCTCGACACGCATCGCTAATAGATATTTCACTAGAGCAATCTACAACGAATTCTTTATCGGCGTTACATGCTGTTCATAACCATCTGCAACTGGGTCGCTTACAGAACAGTATTGATCTTTAATTAGCCCATTATTTAGGCCGTAACTCAAAGATTCTCTACCTAACGTGTGTTCATTGGCCTGTCCCATTCAACACCACGCTTCCGTTTCCATCTTAAACAGGCACAGTGTAAACATCTGACGTTAATCCATATAGGGAGAATAGCAGTCGAGACCTGCAGCGGCAAGGGCACCCCAACGAGGTTAGCTAATGGCACTCCATCGAAGATGTAGGAGGGTATTTCTGCTTACCCCTCTAGCCCCCCATTCTTTCTCGCAGATTTTCTGCTGCCGGATAATTCATTACCTCTACGAACAAAATT
This sequence comes from Varroa jacobsoni, assembly GCF_002532875.2. NCBI lineage: Eukaryota > Metazoa > Arthropoda > Arachnida > Mesostigmata > Varroidae > Varroa > Varroa jacobsoni. The sequence continues at coordinate 47,407 of NW_019214111.1, forward strand.
GTCTGCTAAGACAAATATCAGCTAAAAATGAAAAATAGGATAAACAACATGAAAACGAACGCCAGGTCTGAGATGCGCGGCTGTCCGCAAGTTTGTCTATAAAGTGTGACTGAACCCACCGCACTAGCGGACAGAAGCGTGATGACTATTTGGGGTTACTGGGTCACGCCTACTTTCTCTCGGGCCTGTGGGTCGTATAAGCAGCGACCTAGCAAGTAAACAAGTGAGTCCTGCCTACATGTCTAGTTGCCTGTGTCAACTGAGAGGTCCTCTATGACGTTCACGTTTCTATGTTGACCGGTGATTTGCCCGCACTATAAGATTTTAAACGACTTTTTAGGCAGGATTATACGTAGCGGCTGCTGTGCGAGTGTGCCGGAGTCCAATAGGCAAATATATCAACGAAATGCGATGATAATGGTTCAAGACGTTTCTTTCATTTAGTCTGCTATTTTGCCCCACGTGTGTAGTTTTCATGTGTCAATGACTATAACATTACAGGTGTCCAGCATTAGCATGATGTCAAGTACGAAGTCGCTCTAAATATGGAGTTCGGAGCCATGTTTTTAGGCTTCTGTTAATATTATACATAATCGAAGACATCGCGATAAGAGAAATTGTTAATTCATATTTTAGGAGAACTACAGCGCGAAGGGTTCCAAAGGATGCATTTTACAGTGAACGGGTATAAACGGCCTAGGCCATTCGCTTCTGTTTTAGCCAGCGTCCTCGATGTGTTGTCCTGAGTTTCTATAGCTTTGCGTAGGCTTTTCCTATCTGGCATATGTTATTAGCAAGAGTGGGCGTTATTCATTGTGGAACGTCGTAAAAATGTTAACTCGGATGAGTGTAGGGTTATTAAATTAGATTTTGTAAAGTCAACTATCTATATGTGTCAAGCCTCTAACGTATAACTGACTCATTTGCTATATTCAAGGTAACTGTAGTAGCGTAATGTTCCCGCTACATCAGCGACTTGCGGAAAATACTTTTTATCACAACGTAAATCCAACAGACGTACTCAAATTGGAACAACAACCTCGTCTGAAATAGCGGCTGTCTTCTGGGTCGATAGCGAAATCTTAAAATACTCGACCCTCCGACAGTTGGTGACATTTATGAATATTAAATAATTTTACTGAAATGAAAAAAAAAAACATCTTTGATGAGTTAGCCCCGTCGACGGACCGAAACGTATCTGATTTTTGCGCTACCTCATTTATCGAGTATGTCCAGTTGATATTTCGGTCACAACACGTTGTATCTGAGCTTCTCCGCGGAATCGGAGTGTCTAGCTTGCGTCTTTCTATTTCATTCTGGAGAACCGTTCTCTGACAAACATTGCCACTCGCTTGTTGTACTACTATTGTGCCTAATGTTGCCTCCACACAACCCCAGTCAAGGGCACCGCGGTCTCTTACATATACAGATATAATATCAATCATTTATTTGGAAGTTCGTTTCGTGGCGTCTCGTAACAGCAGCCCATAATAGATTCGGAATGATTTTCAATATTCAAACCTGTACATGATCACGTCCGCTGTTGATTGAAAACTTTTGCTCCGATAAATTTCCAAATGCTTCTTTTCATCCAAGAACCGGCCATGTCGTTAACTTCTACAACATTACTTCTGTATAGCACATGCCGAGACACCCTCCGCAAGTCATCCACATATACTGGATCGGGGAAAAGTAGGCTCATAGTGAAAAGAGGCTGAAGAATATAGCTAAAAAAAAAAGGTGCAAAGAACCTTAATAGGTTTAGCGGGAACATTTTCCTTTCTTGACATTGAAAATAACCAATTCATAAAAAAATATATCCTTGGTTCAGTTGGCTAAATTTTTAATGGTGTTTGGCGGCGTTACAATGCAATAACGTTTGAATATACGAACTTCTAAGAAAATTTAGCAAACGGGCCGTTTAGGAGAAGTTTCGTGCCAATTTCTGGTTGCAAAAAAAGCGGATTTACAAAGGAAGCAATACCAACTGGAGACCTGCTGCCTTTCTAAACAGAAAGCCGCTTTATCCTGTAGGCATATATGTTGATAGGTTTTATAAAAAAAACTATTCACAAACTGAGCGATTACAGCATTAGTTTTCACTTACATCTAATAAGTATTTAAAATGAAAAATAATTTGCGTAAAATGTGTACCTTCTTCCTACCGTAGATACTCGGAAATTACCACCGTTCTTGGCATTATTTTACTGATTAGGGCGGAATTTTCAAATGTGTTGATGGTCTCCCCGCGTAGATTTATATTAAAGGTGTCCCTAGGAGAGCAACTCTATTAACCTCAAGTCTGGGAAACAGGCACGGTATTCTACGAAACCTCCTTGTTGCTTGGAAGATTCTCATCACTATATGCTTTTACACTTCTTCGTTCTGTCGGAAATTAAATTTGCTAAAATCCAATACATGGTTGAAATAGGTTCTTACAGTATATTCTACTTATTGAAACCAGCCACTGTGTTATGAAAATAAAGGTATACTTAAGTTTCAGTGTACACATGGTAACCAAAATATGATCGATGCTATTGAGCTCTCTGGTTAACAGTAGAAACTAGTTTTAACACTGCCATTCAATAACTATTTCATGGTTGTTACGTTGAAAGAAAAGCGAAAGATTAACTAAAACGTTGATGATTTATCGCGCATTGCTCCATCCAGCAGAACACAGGCTTCAGTAGCATCGTAGAATAGATATCTAAGCTGTTCGACAAGTTTCCCCGTCATCAGAATATCGTTCTTTCAATTGAGCGTCTGGATTTTCAAGCTCCTTTTAGGGCTAAGACAATGGCGCTATGCAATCGTTCGAGAAAATAGTGTCGGCACGAGAAGTGAACGTATCGTGACATACAGAGCTATGGCGGCCTCTGAAGAGAGACACTTCGTCGAAGTGTCGTTACTTCATAACGAGGGTGTCAAAATGGCCAATGGATGTAATTGCTTCGCATCGTGTTGTCGACGCGTTATACTATACGAAACTACTGATAGTCAATGAAAAATGGAACACTATTTTAATTCAAATACCATTTATCATTAAATAGAACTCATACACGTATTACCACTACCCGCTACTTTTGCCACATGGTCGAAACTCATATCCATTATACTCCACTGTGCTCATAAATCATTTCACAGGTGATTACCGTTAATGTGGTCGCCTCTATCGGTAAAAGCAGTTCAGAGGGTTTGCGTTGCATATAAATCTCTGATGACGACGGGGTCTAGGTTCTGGGTCCGGCATAAAGACGTTTCACCGCTACTAGTTATTTTCGTGCAATAATATATCCGCCCATCACAATCACGGCAGATAAGGACACTGCAAAGGGTTTACTGAATCTATTCGCAGGGCCGGGTTTCCACACGGATTGAATTGGCCAAAAAAACAACACCGGAATTTATGTGTGAGCAATCTTGCAAGTTTAAATGAGGAGACGATATGCGAAATGGATAACAATTTGCTACTGTTATGACGTAACGGCTTTAGCTTATACGGGACACCATTGGTGAACCGGTCATGATATCGAGGGCAACACGGGATGGAGAAACTTTGCTGGCCCATAGACAGATTCGACATGGACAGTTTCGTAAACGTAGCATTCCGTAAAACTAAACCGACGACAGCATTTTAACCCCATTTCCACAGAAAAGAAGGATAGTCAAGGCTGAGAGAGTTTGTTCGCAACTGCTTTACTTAAAACAAAGCAAGAAAAAATCACTTCGTCGGACATCACTCACGCTGTGGTCACTGTTATGCAGCGTATATGGTAATTAATACTTCATGCACTTCGAAACGGATCAGAACCAAAAAAAAAGCATCAATGTTCTTACCTTGAAGAGAGCTTGTCCTAAACTTGTTGCATTGCAGGTTTCGCTGGGCCAGGCAGAAATTGTCATGAGAAACGTTTGCAAGTAAGAGATATATTTGATTAGATGGCTCAGAGTATGCGAAAAGTAGCTCATTGCTAAGTCGGACGGAAAAATTACCAGGCAACAATGTGTGTAGCAGAATGTGTCGAAGTTCGTTATATAGTTAACTATGCACTGTATAGAATTTTACGCTATAACGACAGCAAGCAGATTTTTATACAAGCTTCTTACCACTGTTAGCTATTAACAGTCAAATTATTACCACCCAAGCAGTTGTCGTTTGAGACAGGTCTGAAATTGCATCATGGCAACTGTACTTAAGCACTACTTCAAAAGCTTTCACGGCCGACACCGTTGTTGCTTTTCTTCATTCCGTCAGAGTGGTGAGCTTTTCGAATTTCCTTCAGGTCCTTTATTCTCCTATAGACAGTTTACCAGTATTTATATAAAAGCAAGAGAGATGTCATGACAGTAATACAAGTTCACATCGTATTTTATGGCTGATCTCCGTTTTTCCCTTCTACAAGCCTTATGGAAAGAAGGCCATCGAACATCCACCGACAGATTGCTGCTTTTCGATAGATCTCTGAACCACTAGAGTTTAGTAGTCGGCAATTAGTAGCCAGGTCGCATCAGGAACCCATTTTCGAATGGCCGGGTTGCCTCGCATGTTCAGAGTTATTAAAGCTGTGACGGTCCGATCTGTCCTTTGCTAATGGCAACAGATCTTAATACGACTAACAGGACAAAAACTTTTGTTCCAGACCACTGCATTGACGCGACTGCATATAGAGAATATTCAGAATAAATCCCACATGTATTAAAGGACTTGAGGAGGCAGAAGGAGAGTAAGAACCTAGGAGATCTTCATCCAATCTGTCGGCTGCGGACTTGTTAAAGGCCGACCAGCACGTAATGAATGCAGCCTGTGACTAAATAGGCCGGGCCAATAAACTAAGACGCGTGAAACCCAGTTCGCTCAAAACAAGGCGAAGAGAAAAATTACTTTGGCAAACCGGTAGGCGACCACCGCGGCTTCAAGGACGTCTACGATAACTCTCAATCCCAGTCCTGACCGCTTCATAAACTGCTTTCATTAGGATTTTATTTGCCCTACTGCCCACGAACAACTACAATAATGAGGATAACACTCCTTCGCAAAAAAGGGCTCTTAAAACATTGGGGAGAAAAGCGGAACTGAGCAACAACACACCGAAGAGTTGTCCGAGCTATTGCCTGATTAGAACCATGTCTAATAAAAAGAGGTGGGCTATAGGCCTGCTTTATAGATGCATACATAGGCAAAAAAACATAGAGGAAGCAAAAAGAAATACAAACGACATACGAAAAATCTGCCGACGCTCGTTGAGAGGTTCAATTACTGTCCTAATAAGAAAATATGTACATTACAATATGGCACCCGTTTGCTGTAGCGACGGCGAACCTTTTGAGAGGGTCGCTCTATGTATGGCGCAATCGCCATGTATGTTATATGTTCAGCAACACAAAACGTACGAGGCGTAAGCACGCGACGTCAAATACTAGAATAGGACTAGGAAGGGGGGCAAGAGTCAACTACTGGGCAATGATGGTTTTGTGAACGTCATCGAATAAAATAGCGTCCCTCGAGATCACCACCCTGCTAAGATAGGGTGCTAATTTCGAGGTTTAAAATCAAGTAGTTGAATGCATTGTGCAAAATAATTGCATTTGTTAAATTTTGTCTGGATAAATTACTTGATAAGAGAGACACTTTTGAAGAACCCGGACGTAAACATTCAAAACGTTTACGTGGTGGAAATCTGTAAAATGACAGCAGTAGGACCAGCAGCGGTAATGACAATAACTGTAGACAGTTTCAAGTATTTTAGAGACGGCGGCGATTGTCATACACGTTCGTCGTGCAAGAGCTTCCATAAAAGCCGAAATCTGAGTAGAAACCCCGTGTCTTTTTCCTTACTTATTTCTCTGTTCAACAAACACCGCCTTGCCTTGCGAAATGATAAACCACAAACTGGCGACACGACGAAGCGGCAAATTATTTGTGTAATAGATACAATAACGCACGCGAGAGAACGATTTCTATATAGACACACATATATACCCAGGTCTTACTGTCGAATATAATAACAATATGATGATTCGTAAATTAGAGGAAAAGTTGGCAAAGATTAGAGCTGGTTAGCTGGCGTCTTCCGTACTAGCTTTGATAAAATAGTTTTTAATGTTTTCGATGCACATAAAGCAGTGATTTGTTTCTATTTTACACGAACAGATCTCGGCACAGTCTCTCTTTTGGCATTGTACTTTATTATTAAACAAATAAACGTCGATGTACCCGCAGCTTTTCACATAGAGTTTCTATTTAAACGAAATGTTTCGATTTTCTTTTTTTTTTTTTTGTTTTTTTTTTGATGGTAACAATAGTTGTCTATGCGTATGTTGTAATATATATGTAAAATGTTCATGTGTGAAACTCTTTTTGCATTAGTTTAGCCTTTGTTTAGCCGATGCCCCATTTAATAGTATGTGATTTTGTCAAATACATAAACTAGAAAGGGTTGAATCAACTCAGTTGGCTCGATCGGTACCAAAAAAACGTTGCTACGCTGTTGCAGCCTACGTTTCCATTGCCGTTGTCATAAACATTAGAATTAAAGCAGACGATTCGAAATTAATCGCCTCCCAAGCTAAGGCCATCAAAAAACGATCCGAGACATAACGATAGGGAAGGGTTACGAAGGAGAAATCACGAAGTTGTATCTTGGCCCAAATCAAGGTGGAGTGACTCAACAGTAATAACAGAGCGGTAATATGCGAGAGCAAAGTGGAATAGTGGCATTAAATAGAGTCTATCAAATGGCTGTGGGCGTATTCACAGCATACCACACTGGACGTGCCACGAAAAGTCTGATACGCGATTTTGTTTAGCGACCTATGCAAACAAATGAGAAACAGTATTTGCCCCATGTATATATATAAGCAATAAGCATAAAATTTACGATGTATCGATTAAACGAGTTTACTTCGTTGTACCAGCAAGGTTTGTTCCTTTATGCCGGTTTATAAGCTGTCCGACTCAGTCATCGCGTACTGGCTGATTTTCGTTTTTCATTGCTAGCGCTCTCATCTGGTATCATTAACGTTCTCCGCCTGCTCCCATTCAACTGCTATGGACACGGCAGAAGGACATGCAGCAGGGATAAAGGCTGAAGATCTGCGCCTCTTACAGCTCGCCAATCTCATGCCAGTTTTGTCTTCATCTGGCTATGTACGGCCCCGGCTTTCGAAACATTGCTGACCTGCAGTACACCCAACCCACCGCTTTGTCGAAGTCCGAGGGCAGCTTTTACATATATTGCCTGTTGCTGCTACCCTCAGGTTCGCTGCTGATGTTTTTGATGCCGCTTCAGTTGTTGAAAGAAGATTGGATTGAGTTTCAAGGGCCGCTTCTTATCAGCCTCAACGATGCATCCTGCTTCCTCGTTCCTTCGATTGCCTATCCCCCGCTTTTCATCCTGTGCTTCCTTATCCCTTAGGGAGATAGCTGAGGCTCAGTTACCTGGCTCCCAAAGGTCCCCTAGTTAGATCCCCTTAGAAGTTTGAGTTTCTGTCTGCCTCCATCTGTACGAAACTACTAAAGAGGAATTTCGTCTGCCATCGCTAGCGCTATGCGTTGCTTGCCACAGGCTTTCAACATCAAAGCCAACACAGGAGGCATGCACCCAAGCTGTCCGCCGAAGCATCGCACGTAGCTCCACATCGAAGTTCCCATCGAAATTTTTGAGAATATTGGACAAGCTGCGTGGCTCAGCAACTTTGTGCTGTGCTGAGAAATCGTCTTTCAATTTCACTTCGGCCGTTTGTTCGCAGTTCGAGATGCGCCTGTAGCGGCGCGTATTTCGAACTGAGGCAAAACATAAAATTTTTCGAGCACTGGTAATTGAGAACGGCACCAAAAAAAACGCTAGTTAGAGCTTCGTAATCGGATTTCGTAGCTATTTAGGAAACTAGCCAGCGCGGTTCGTACACATAGATCCACGATCGTATCGAATTCTAAAAGTACGACTTTATAACACATGGAGCATTCAACAATAATTCAAAGCGTCTTTGTGATACTACCGGACTATGTATACACTATCTGTTTATCTCTAAAAATGCTCCTTTCTCGTTGGACAGGTCCAAACATGGGTACGCAATTACCGATGAGCTGAAAGAATTAACAGCTTACTCTATACGTGCATGTATTATACATTTCTACTTATGATGTTTGTATAGCCCTTTCATGCAAATAAGTGCAATCCATATGAAAGTACATGGGTGCTACATACATCTAGAGAGCAAACCAAAACAAGGATAGAACGCGACCTACTGACTGTATTCTACAATACCAGCAGATGATTTTCGTTGATTGATGAAAACATCACGCTTCTGTCCTTTGCAAAAGATTCATTTCGCTTTTGCGCCACGATGGTGGATCTCCGATATGCGTATCCGAGTATCGACAGACCAATAGCACAGCCTGGTTTCCTCTGGGAACAGTATTCGACCTTTTACACGCCGCAACACCACTCTTGTGAGACAGAGTTCAGCTTGATTGTAGAATGGGTCATTTTTAACCATCCTATTGTAGCTGCAATTCATTGTCTGCCGGACCCCAGCCAGACATCAAAAATAGCCATCTTGGCCAGAGCGAAACAAACATTATGAGTATTTTACAGAGCCCTCGCGACCTAACCGAATCCCTAATTTTCTCGCACTGGTATTGGTGATAGTATTTCTTGCAGTGGCAGCCTTGTACGTGCGACCACGAATGCCTGGGGATCTAAGCCTTCTAGGTAAACTCTGACTTTCCCGTTGCTGTTCTTTTTCTCCTTTCGTATTCTGAAAGCCGGCGACCAAAACTTGTGATAGTGAGGCATACTCGTAAAAACTGCTTCAAACGAGATCTAAATGAATGTCTCGACGAGGCGTGCCATAGATGAGGTTTGCAGCATGTTAGCTAGTACTTCAACGATTGTTGTTGTGCCGTAGTGATATCATGCTTATGATTTTGAGCGTGCGTTGTTCATGGGGTTAGTTAGAAATGGTAATAGGGTGCAGATGAGTGAACACTGATAGGATGGGTGTATAGAGTTTAAGACGCAAGGGGAAGCCTGGCCGTCTTTGCAGTAAAAACAGCGCGTGTGACTTCCCAGCCGTTCCTAACCGTTTCGTGTAGAGTAATTAAAAGTTTTTAGATAAGTAGGTTTCCTCAAGCCATATTAAATTAAACTAGATAGTCTGTACTGGATTGAGTCTCTTAGTGAATTTTCTTACGGCAGACCCATGACCTCCGAGTTCGACATACAGATTTTTGCAGCAACTCGCTTAGCATGCCTCTGATTCTTTGACTCACCATGTCGAACCGCGCGGTTGAAGCTCGTCATCATTACTGCCAACTATGGAGAATGTTGGTCATGTTTAGGTTCGTCGTTATATACATTACGCGACAGAGCAGAGCTGATTTGACAGGGCGTTCCTGTTAGATAGCAGTCGAAAAGGTCAGCACCTGGAATCTTTGCTGCTAACGTAGTTCCGTAGGATTGTGTGATATTACCAAATAGCAATTCTTTCCTTCATTGATTTCCCCTTGATAGCATACTAATAATGAGTTTGCACTGTGAACCTAGTAAGCACGTGGTGGTCTAGATTCGAAGCCGGCTTTACCCACGCTTCGTCGCGCTAAAAGCCGATCGTCTGAAGCAGTGCTTAAGAACTCAAGTACCAGACAAAATACTCAAAACAATTATTTATTTATTGCCTCTATTGAATAGCATTCATCGCTCACTCGTCTTCAGCCCCACCTTTCGTTTCGCATCTACATTATACTGATATTTGGTTTGCCCTATTCCAGGTACAGCGCTATTGTTTTTATACATATGCTAAGGAGAGAAGAAAATCATTTTAAAGTGAGGAAAACCGCCCTTAGCGCTAGCTATCTCCATAGGATGTTTTCGTTCACCTGAATTGTACGATATAATACTAGAGTTTACTTGCGATAAAAAACCAAAATGTACAAAGTATAGAGTGACTCCTCGTTGCAGCTGTAATATTTCTACGGCATTGATAAATGCCATAGAATCAGACTTCGTTTTCCTCGGTTCACTGAATGGAAGCGACGCGCGTTCCTTTCAGATTCTAACAATTAGTATTCCTTCCTCCTTCACCGACAGGCCCCAAGTGAAGTGTTGCGGCGTTAGTGGAAAGTCTGGAGGAATAGGCGACTATGGAAACTATGGATGCACGATGTTGCAACCCCTTATGGTAGCTGGCAACTTCACGCCATGACCGCAATCATTATCAACACCGTTATCGTCCTCATCTTACGCCGCTTCATCAACAACAACAAGAGCAAACAACAGGAGCTTTACTTGCCCCAATCGTTTTTACTAGTTACTTTAATGACATTGCAAGTTGACTGACAACGTGCAATGCACCATCCGAACACCGTTGGATTCGGAAAACATTTTGGGATATCCTCTGTACGGATATTTATACTGCGTACATAGCAACGTCAACCACCCGTTAAATGGTCTGCTTTCCGCCATTCTCTTGTCTATATGTGGAGGGCTGGTTTGGTTGACTTACCTCAACCCGGCCGGTCTAACTCGCGTCCCTCGATTACTTGTACAGCCGCACTTACTAGAAATAGACGTAGTATTCATTTGGTGCGGTCGTTGTTATCGTCAGTTAATTAATCAAATTAACGCGCCATACAGCAGCGCCAACAGTCGGTTAGTTGGCAACACCAGCCGAGATCAACAAAGGCCGCTGTGGACGGGCAAAACAGCAGACCGCGGCGATGAGGAAGATGCACTGGTCCTAGCAATGGTGCGTGGAAGGCAGCGGAAACAGCGTGATAGGGACAAAATGAATGTTTCGAACTTTACGTTTGGTGTGATTGCCTTAGTTAAGCACTGCTATCTGAAACAGCCAGGGGCTTCTTTCGGCACAAAACAACCCGTGTGTCTATGCCCGGCATCGAACCTTGACCACCTTATTTGTCCCTAAGTTTGGTAGCAATATATATTGTACTATGTAAATATACATTGTACTATCACGAGATACAGGCTCAATGGGATAGCGCCTATTCAAGCCATTGTGTCGACGTATTATCGAGCGCGCGAGTGTCAAACCACTCGAACCACTGATATAAAACTGAGACCCGATAACAACACTGCTCGATACGTTATGAAAGTGGCCAGCGAGACTTCTATAGAGAAAAAAAAAAGAACATCAGGGGGAACGAAGGTACAAGAACGAACGACGTTTAATAGAATTTGACATAGCTCAACAGGCGGCATTCGTCGGTTACTCTAAGCCCGCGGTGTTCCCTTAGGTCAGGCACAACAATAAAACGATCTTTGCGTTCCTTTCGTTGTCGGAAGTCTCATAGAGTAATACTTCGGCTTGCATTCTCTCATTCTCGGTCTCACTTTTGATATTTGTAATCAACGTGTGACGCAAAGTGATACAGTAAGCACCATTGCTGAGATGACGAGAAGTCACATTTGGTAGTAATTGGGGAGAAATAAAACAGTCCTAAGAATGAAACCTAGAACCAAAGTATCATGGACAGAATCCACTCAACGCCAAACGATACCAAAAATAGCAAAACCGATAACTTAACGATAAAGTATTCGGATGAGTTGCCAATCTCCGGTTGGAATTAGGTATATAAGTTACATCTATAGCATAGGACTCCTAGCTAGAACAGTGTCGCCGATTGATCCACTATCTGTTTTCGCCTGATAACCTAGCCACTGAAGACAATCAATGTATCAACGAATGAGGTCAACAAAGTAGCTGTTGAACGACCGTTATCGTCGTCACTAAATCCACTTACGTCTACCGGTGCGAGCCCCAATTTTCTGTTGCTTAAGCACTCGATATAGAAAAGTCGGGTGTGTGTGTGGCCTGATGTTATGGCACAGTAATGAAAGCAATTTGATTACGCCATGAACAGGTCCTTCAGTCGGCTCAAGGTTGGAACCAAGTGAGTTTTAGCACTTCCCGCACCTAAGAAAAATCCGGCAAATGGTTCCAGGAACAAAGATGAAGCTTGGTCGTTGGGACTTACGTAGCAGCTCCTCACTCTCTAATAATATCTCGTAATCATCACATGGGCGTGAATGATTGAGATAATACACTTGTATTTATTAGATATGGCTGTACTATTTTTATCATTGTGAAATCCAACGAACCGTCAGTATGTATAATACATAGAATAGATGAAAGGTCACCGGGTATATATTTTTACTGAAATCTCATTGCACATGTTAAAATGCGTTATTTACAGCACTTCCGATTCTAGCTTGTGCTTATAAAAATCGAGCTCACACAAAAGGTGGATAGACTTACTTCACCAGTCACGATTACGTGCGGGTATGAACGATGCACACGCATCGGCGAGCACATCGCCCGAAAAAAAGGTCTTACAAGGTCATAGTCTTTAGGCTAGAGCAAGATGGTTGGCCCGTTGTTCGCGTTACAGCGGTTACGCGCTTGTATAACAATTACTTTGACCAATATTTCATCTCTCTTAAGCTATTCCTCTTGTTTGCTCAAAGGCAAACGCGGAGCGGTTCTTCCAAGTGTTTTCTATTGAAAGAAACGCCTTATCTACGACGGAGTTTCTCCTCAAAAATAAACATAAATTTCACCACGCCCTAATTTTGCCTATCTGGGCGGCACACTAGGCACAAGCCTTAATTAATTTCCTACTATATGAATAAATACGATGAGGGTATTAAGCGACATTTCGAACATCTATGTCAAATGTCGTTGTAGTATCATAGCAGTGGCCGCGTACGACGAACAAACTATATATACTGCTTCATAAAATTCTGTTTGTTTAGACGCCGCGGTAGCGGGTACACAAGACAGAGTATTCGATTTAAATTAAAAACCTATTGTAAAATAGTGTATCTGGTCCGGCCAGCCATAAAAATAATTATTATTATTATCACTTCCCACCCGTTGCTTTGTCTACTTGATTTATTTGCCGAGCAATCCCGAACTATACCTTCATATGATTTCCTCTGTTGAGGTTATGATATTAGTCCGCGGGTTTTTTTTATCGCACTCCTTGATCTCTGAAACGCGATTCGTACGAACTAATTCCATAACGAGCTCATCCAGAAGCAACTATTTTAGGCAGGCGATTTGTCCCCTTATCATAGCCAACAAAATAATCGATTTGTTGTCAAATCCTGCGTCCATTAGGTCATTTCGTTTTGAGACTGTCTGATGATCCTTCGTTAACCAGTAGCGAGTAATAGTCCTTCGTAGCGAGTGCCTATACGTTAATTTCCTGCGGCTGGTGGATCCTGCATTGGTTTGTTGAATTTCTGTGCAAATTTAATTTAGGTTTCCATCGGCGAAGAGGGTCTGCTTTTCTTGCATCTCTGAAAGTAACTGTTTCTAATTTCGGTTTGCGGTGAAGTTTTTTACGTTTCCTATTTTTGCCAATCGTTTGGGACCGGAACTTTTCCATTAAAGCGTTGTCTTTCTACTGTTTGTGTTTGGCATGATGAAAATCGTCGGCACTCCTGTTATCGTGGCAAGTCTTACCTCAAAGAATTGTATCTGTATCACATTGTGGCTTGTTCGCGCTGATTATCTTCTGGTTTTGTTCAGCGAACCGAGAGACTGCTTTATTCCGACGCCCCACGGTTGACGGTCACAAATTTTTTGTTTGCCGCGTCACGGTACGCTTCGACCAAGTGCTCGATGCTGACCAGCGACATTGCGCTCGCAATTAGCTGATAGCCGTGCGGATGTGTTACAGCTTATTTTTTCTAAATTATTCACCAATTTTTTAATCTTTATTGAGCACTTTCAGCTATTTTTTTTTTTTTACGTAAACAAGTCTACAAAAACAACCTAAGTATAGCTTCAAGGAGTTATTCCGTTAAAGACTCTAACGGTTTGGGAACACTTTTGTCACCTTCGCTGAAGTCTGATATTGTTCGAACTCCTCCAGATGTTATGAGCCCAAAAAAATACATGTGCCAGTAGTATTCAGTGATTTTTCGAACGATCGATGTGCCTTTATCGTTAAACTTAACATGCTAATGTATAAATATATATAGTAAAATGCTGTTTGATAAGTGCTAAGGGAGATAGAGATAGTAGAGTGATTGTGCCGGCCAAGATTTTGCCTAATACTGTTGTCAACTATTACATATTGCAATAAATAGGTGTAGCAAGATAATAGGTGGGCAACAAAGGTGGATTTGATTACTAACTTGTTTACTTTGTTGTCTTTTACAGGTAATTATGTTTTCGGTAGCAGCACTAACTTTAATGGACCCACTGTGTCCTGTGTAACTGTGCTTAATCACTAATATCGCTGTTGGTAATTGTCGTGGTAGCATACTGGTGCAAGGTTTATTTACGAAACGGAGAGATACTTGGTAAGGCGACGTAAGTTTGTTTTATGCCCAGTCAAAATGGGCTGTAACATTTGTTAGCATAAAAATACTTCGCTGATTAAGTGTTCTTCTTTGAGGCTAGAAGTTTTTTTTAGAAGAATGTTCTTTCAAGAGCTCACTGTTTAAACACATTCTGGATAAATACATTTATTCTATAATATAATATAAATAAAACGTGTGAATACAACAAACCTGTATATACAAATGATTAGTAGCGAAGTAGAAATCGGTTGTTTTCTGGATACATTAACAATTCACTTTTAACTATGAATAGTTCATTCCAAGACAATAGCTGCGTTTTCACGAGCCCATTCCCGAGAGAAGCTAAGCATGTAAGGGAATACGTTCAGCTTTCTCGTTCTCAGAAGATTAATTTAGTATGCAATGATACAAGGCATTATCCCTGGAAGCAAGGTAACCGAACCAAGCGGGCTTGATGGCCTGAAGCCCACACGAAAATGAATTGGGCTTACTCATTATCAATCAGCTTTATTTCTTTTGGGTCTGCTCTCCAGTGGGCGTCCTCTCACACATTATGTCAAACTTAAGCTTCTTGTGCATACAGTATACAACAAGAGGATCGGTCCGGCTTAAGTTGCTTTACCCTCATGTATTTGAGTGTCAGACACAAGTTTTTGCTTTCATATGACTGCGCTAGAAGCAACTGAAAGTGTTTTTTTCTCTTCAGAAATGGTAGAACATATCTGTTTCCTTAGTTTTTTTCTGCATTTGATTTTAGCGTATTTCTGCCTAGGGCAGATATAAGTAGAATCCTGTATTCATACGACATATGTCTCTCAACATCCCTAAGGTTCAGCTCGACCTACTTGCATACACCCGTTTTCTGTTTGCCACATAGATATCCCTTTAAACAATGCAGGCTAGACCACCGTAAGTTCTTTGATAAGCGCCCGTATGTGTGCTCCATACCGAAACCTGTTAGGAACATGTAACTTAGGCGTCGAAAGCATCGTGAGGCCCTTTCATTGTCGAGCCTCTTGCTTTTATCACAATAACCCCCGACAATTTTTGGCTTTCGCAAACCAGTCAGGTGTCACCCAAACCAGCAGATATTATAACGTCTTCTCCCTATATCTCGAGGCAACCTGCGGCGTAAGTGCATATAAACACACGAGCCCTGGCTTCTTGCTGTACAGCCGCTTCCGTCCGCTGTTATCCGTACAAAGTGTGTGTTTGTGGATAACATCGACTGGGCTAAAATAGACCCAACCGAACAGCGTTCGGCTGAACGTCAAAGCAGCAAAGACATACTGACTGTCCTTTCGGGACTAAGGTGGCTAGCGTATGGCTAAGGCAGCAGGGCGTTGAAATTGTAATGAGGCGGGTGTCATCCGAGTTGATGTCTGAGAAAAAGAACCAGAACGAACGTAACTTCTGCAAGGTAATGCGATGAAAGCAGATATTAGTTACATCCTCTAGGAAAACTAGGTGTAGCACAGATACAGCTGAGGCACACCCACTACCATCATCTACCGCTTGCTATAAGGTATTCTAAGAGCTTAAGTCCTTGTGGTAGAGGTGGCGGTGCCGGTGCCTGGCGCTCTCTTTTACAACAACATCGTTCTGTTACTAATTGCTAGGCCTGCCAGAAACCCCCGGTTTTGTCAAGACACTGTTATTTTCTATGGTATATACTGCTAACCTGCAAACTTCAGTATGTAACCTTCGTCGTTTCTTCACCAGTCAGCACCATTTACACGATGACTGAGCTTTTTCTGTTCAGCGAAATTAACGGCATTGTGAACCTCATAGGAAACGATCTCGATTCAATAACAGTCGGCCAGCGGGACCTTTATAGTATATTATAATGCTAGCCTTTGTTCTTATGGATTCCTTTGCGGGTCCGCTCATCGTTCTCACAGGACTCAAGAAAAATTCAAGAGATGAACTCATTGTATAGACGTGTCCTACTCGCCGTCGTTGTCACTGATGCTGCTGTCTTCGATACCTCAGTGAATGGTTTTTGAAAAACGCGAGTTCCCAATTTCTTGTTAGCGACCCACAGTGACGAGTTAGCGAACAAATACAACAAGAACTTCAGCAAGCAACCAGCTATAACTAACGCTTGGCATTTCGAACATCGGCTGAGAGAGGACCGCTGGCCTGATATAATACGCCTCAAGGGCCTGTTTAATTTAGACTAGTTTATAGAGGTCCGTCCACCATCCTACGCTCGCCGGCAGGTTTCTTTGTCTACCGGTTGCCAACCCAGTCCGATTGCCTACAACCCATCTCCGGGAATCACCACAACATTTTTGCAGTCGAGCAAAGAAAGTCCTTTTGAACGGAAGCCACCAGCGACTTTAGCCATCTGCAAGGACGCGACAGACAAGATTATCTTTCTCTCAAAAAGTAGTCGACGCTTGAAGTTGCTGTCGACGCTGCCGCAGAAATCAAAAAGGTTTCCTCCTTTGGCCTTTCCGCCCAGTGCGTTGAAAATTCGCTCTAGTACTAGGACCACCCTGGCAGTCCCTCACAGGCTCTAAATGCACTTTGAAAGTAACGCCTTAAAACTGTCTCGGGAAATAGCGAGGCACGATCCGCCGTGCAATGATAAGTTAATGACGGGAATGGGAGCGGACGACCATGTATGAGACAGTGAGCTTAAACAAGAGCAGAATTCGAAACTGAAACTTGAATTCACGAATAATGAATGCGAGCCGACGTCAGCTGCAGTACGAATCCGAATAGGAACTGGTTACTATGAAATTATTATTTAGTTTTTTTTATGTTTTTTTTTATTTAATTATGAGTTTTTTGGTTCATATACTTTAAGGGGTGTTTCGACCCTGTTTGTCCTGTACTGCAAGGACTAGAGGCGGTGGTTTGTTTCAGTGCCTAGGACACTAATCTTGTTTTTGACAATTATTGAAATGTTTCTGCAGTTAGGCTATCCTAAGCGGCTTTTAGAACTAAGTTCTCAAAGGAAAAACAATTGTCGTAGTTCGCTCCCTCGAATAGTTCGCGTATTTCTGGGTAGTTTTGAAAAGCAGAAGAGGCATAGCACTGATTTTGGTGCAGCTGTCATTGACCGGCATTCATACTTGAATGGATCTAGCACAGATTGAGAAAGCTACCCAAGAATCAAGGTATTTGTTGGTAGCAAGTAGATAGTCCGACGACAATTTACCTTGAGGTACGTATCGGTGTTTGTAGATTAAATAAAAAAATGTCGCGTGTCACGGCTAAGAGCATCTTGTTCACCGTTTGGACAAGTTGACGGAATTACTTTGAGGTTTTTTGCCATAGCTTGTGACAACAAAATTATATCGTTCTATCGCCTTTTAAAATTAAGATATAGTTTAGTTGCTGCTGGTTCGCTCATTTATCCTATAAATTTTATTAAACCTTAATATTATTCAGATTTCGCTAGTCTGTGTTCTCAACCGGGAAAGGTGGAAAATATCGCGTGCGTTATTTCAAGACCTTTTCTAATACAATGGCGGTAAGGGTTTTTCCGCAAGCGAAGAGTTATCCTCCAGTGAAATAAAGGGCTTGTGAACTTGAGCTTATTTATGGACCAGTTTCAATAGATCTGTTGCGCTTTTCGACCGTAGGATATTTCAGTGTGCTGCAAAAACCTACCGCACCACGAAGGCCTATCGTCAAAAAATCATCGAGAGGCGCCCGAATTTGAAAAATAAGGCATTTTGTCAACCATTTAATTATATGCACTCTGGAACTTTCTCAACTGTCGAAGGTATTGTTTGTGTCGTCATGTTGAATATTGGAAAATAATAGCTAATGTTATATCCTTCATGATTCTCCTATTTATATTCGTCGATTTTGAGCAACAGACGCATTTGCAGAAATGTTTATAACTGTGTTTTCTCTTCATGCTAGGTAATTAAACTTACGTAGCCATGTATTCAATAGTCTGCGTAATTTTTTTTGCCCACGAATCACCAACGATGATCGATTTATCAGATTTTTCAATATATTAAGGCCATGGCACGTGCCTTATGATTTGCTTTACCAGCCACTACAAAGGACAACAGACTTGCTTGTTATTCGAGGCTTATTTTTATGCTTCTCGAATCCTCGTCGTGATTTTGGATCAAGATACCTGATCAGGAAAGCTTTGCGACTCATGGCACACTGGGCTGGGCACAGATAGCCATGACTAAAATGTCAGTTGGCACGTTGGTATAATACAATGTGTTTTGAAAATATGATATGGCAGCATATATATATATATATATATTTGATGTTGGTGGGCTGTCCATCTGCGTAACGGTAACGGCAGCAGCGCTGGGGTCCATTAAATATGAGGAATCGCTCAATGCAGATGCGTATACAGTAGATGGATGAAAAGACAGTCTATTAGCGGTTGTCGGCAATATCGTCTGCTAATATAGAAGCTAGTATAGTATGAAATAGCTGAGGGCTCTAACAATCCAGTGAACTTTTTCAAATTGGAAGGATGAGATTGAATGAAGATTGGGTGGAATTCACTTTTACATGTACTCGAAACCGCGTCGGCCCGATAGCATGTTGACAATGAATGACTAAGCTAACTTTAGCAAACGCTGCCGAAGATATATAATGGGTAAAACGATATCCGGTCCTGATTATTCGATTGATCAATTCCCATTAATCTAGCATGCGTATGCCTTTATCGTAGTATGTACATACTCATTCTATATACACATATACACGTCCGCGTGTTACCTTGCCGTCAATTGGATTCACTCTGTTTTTCAACAGCGTTCGCGACTACCAAGAGCCTCCCGTGTGCGCGGTTTCATTTCGCTTTAGTTAGCCTGCCATTAGTTTATGCTTAACAGCAAAAGTATTATAAAGATAAGTCTACGCTAGTGAGTAAACCGTCAACTGCGACTGTTCTTTCGTGTGGGACGTCTATCGCGTAGGAAGGCACTCTCGCCTCAAAGCTGCATTACGGCAGCAGCGTTCATGCGTGTTCCGTTGCTTGTCATTATAGATCATCCCGTCAAACCGATGAAATTATCGTAGCTACCATAAACACTCTATCATTTCTGCTTTTCTTACCTAGAAAATCCATGGTGTAAGTAGCCTATTCCTCGTTGAATGAGTGATAGATGTTGTTGAAAACACAGTGTGTCGTATTAACAAAAGAAAATGAAAGTGGCTTCTAGCTGGGAGAAAAATACGTCGATCTGTTCCTTTAATGTTTATTTAATGGTGATCGAGAGACAGACTAAGTCGATGCTTACCACACGATAGAATCTGGCGAGATGCTCTAGTGTGGCCTTGCCATACGACCGGGCTACAGTATAATTCAACATTGTGCCCAGGATACTTTAACTATAATTATGTGATAATGACATAAATAGTTACGCCGCATAACCGAATAGTGAAAGAAAAAAATTATTTTTATTCAACTTTTGTACAACCACCTGACTTATTATATATATATATGCGAGAAAGTGAAGGAGAGAAATGAAGGCCAGAGCGAGAGATGAGTCGATGATATCGCCATTGAACGGATTAATCTTTACGAAAAGTAAGCCTTCAATCACCTGGCCTTTGCTCGTTTCGGTAAAAACTGCGTAGATTGTCGTAAATTACTGCGTTGCATTCTAGTTTCGATTAAATCATCCGGCCCTCGTATTGTTCTGTGATTTGGAAAATGGAAGGCCATAGCACGGATGGCTGTTTCCCTCGACTACTAGCACAACGCCAATGCGGCCAATGACAGCCAGTTGATACAGTCACACATCGTTCCACGGCTTCCTGTGGAGTCAACAAAGCCTTCGGCCTAAATTTAGAGACGCGAGCAAAAAGCGTACGTTAAGCCACTGTACCATTCCGACTCCACTGCTAGTTTTTCTGTTTACTTCATTATGTCCGGCTTGTCCTTATCGCTTAAGGGGTTATCAGCAGTGCTCCGAATCAAGGTTAGTAAAACTATTGGTCGTTGGAGATATGTAAAACACAGTGTAAAACACGATTAAGTTTCGTCAATGAAGTATAAACTTGACTTGATATAAAACTTGTTCACCAACAAACGTTTGCTATATCGTATTGATATGAACATCAAAATAGAAATTGGCCAGTAAAGAAAAATTGCCTGTTACATTTGTAGCTGGCTCGGCCGAGTAAAGCTGAACTCGAATCACTCGCTCCTACTGCTCACGTAATCATAACAATACATCCTCCACAAGTTATCTCACCACTTACGTTTACCAATACGTTTACGAGGCGATTTGATAACTATTACAGGAACCGTTCTCGATCAGAGCGGACTCGTTTCTACCAAGTTATTCAGATTTGTTGCCATTAACTTAAACAGATCGAAAGATATTCTACTTCTAATAGATTGCTGGTTATAGTATCGAGTTGTGTATGTTTTGAACAGTACTTGAAAACTGAATCAGATTATTTGGTACGGAGCTCAGTTTGAGCGTTAAGATCTTAACTCAGGTTAGTCATTGGCATATGCGAACAGTGCAGTATGGTAATCTTGATTGGAACAGGATTCAGGAATCGCCCACGCTTAGTTTGCTCAGGCTATTGCTATTATATTTACTTACTTATGTAATATATTTACCGATAAATTCTGTCGTAGTTTTTGATACGACTTTCATTGTTGAAATCTGGCAATAAGCCGCCGCCGCCGCCGCCGCCGCCGCCGCCGCCGCCGCCTCCCCCGCCGTCGACTCGTTCAGTATGAATAATTCACACTTGATGTGTTGCTTGGTACCGGTCTAGACAGAGCGTTGTCAGGCTCGAACAAAACTTCAACTTTTTTAAAGCGGGCTCAAGTATCAAAGCTGTTCTCATTTAACGTACAATCGACAAATCTATAGTAGTCAAGTCTATGAAGAGTAAGCATCACGACGACTATTGGGTACATGCTACGCTTCTGAAAGTTCTACCGGAAGTGTTCACAAGAAAGATGGCTTTGTGCATTTATCGTAACGATAAATTCCATCGCCTCTTGGCTAGTTTTAAATTTTGCCGCCCTTGTGGCTATATTTACGTTCGATATGTGGTGTCAGGGTTTGAGCAGTTACCGCCACAGAAACAGGACATCTAATTTATGAGATTAAGGTTGACGCCCTCAGCTCGCAGTTCTTACTGCCGCATTCTCTCGAAAGAAAAGTCGCTACAGGCGGTGGTCTGTCGTGTACCATTTCAGCTAATATAGTGATTAATGACTGGTACAAAAAACCGTCACCACAGACGTTATACAGTCCCATTGGTTAGCCTGTCATGCTTTAAGGCCAGTAGAAATTCGCTATACAGAACCGGAAATACCCGCGACTTAAGCGGCCATTCAACGCCTTCAAGAAGGGCATGTGTTCAATACAGTCGAAAATATGTTATCGCGCTACAAAATCGGACACGTTTATTTATTTTTTGAGAAAAACAATTATTATTGTATTTTTAAAATTGTTGCTTGGTTATTTGGTCAACAAATGGGCAGACGAAACCGCTTCTTCTATCATTTGTTATTGTGCTCTCGAAAGCTGAGCGCCACGTGGGAGAGAAGGAAAAAGCAGACCAAAATTTTCGGTAAATAGTCAGAAACGCATTAATAAGAATTTGTTGACTAAGATGAGAGAAAAATTTTGCTGGAAAGAAAAAAAAAGAAGCTGAGTGAAGAACAAGCGGATCTATACATCATATCCAGATAAAGTTATCAAAGCAGTGATGCAAATGCATAGAATATCGAAATTTATGAGTTACTAGTATCCAAAGCACGTGCGTGCCTCGGTCGACGTGATTGAACTGGTCGCGGTAGCTATTTGAAGCACAGAACTGCTTATCAACAAGATAGATCTGAAACGCGTGGCGAAAAGGTCCCATGAATCAACCAATAGCGTCTTCCTCAAAACTTTTTTTTGTTCAGTCGTTACGATTGTTAGCAATCAGGACCCCAGTAAGCTTATTGATAGGGCGTAAATATAGACAAACAAAAGTCCGCAAGTACAAATACGCATCTGCCATCTGCTTCAAATTTTCATGTGGGCCAAAATATAGCATGCAGATTCAAATCGTATTGCCTTCTTAACGCTTAGGTTCTTCTAGATTAGGCTAAATATCCTTTAAGCGAAACATAACCCTCTGCTAGGTGTCATATGTAGAACGTCTTTTTAGTACAACGCTGCATCTCCTATCACAGTGAACTATAACAGGAAACGAAATGTATTGATTACGTAGACAGTTCCAAGGGAAATGTTTTGTGCGTTTTCAAAAGGCGGAAGTCGTGCTCGTGGAGTTTGGTGTTCCCTATTTCTAGACCGTTCCGTCCAAGATTGGCAAACAGCATGATCACGGACTTCTGCCAGCAGCGGAACAACGGAACTCTGGTTGAGAGCCTAGAGGGACTTATTTGCCTTAAAGAAGAAGTACAACGAGCGCAGAATCAGGACTGAACATGTCTAGGAGTTAGGATGTTGGTCTTTTTTTTTTGAGACCTTACGTGTACCGACTGCTTCTTAGAGTTCAGATTGCTCCATTCCGACCTCGGTCCTAAAATTGCGACTTCTACGTACAAACACCCCTCATTTAATCATCTATTCTTAGGAAGAGATCGACACTCGGGTAAAAGCAAACTAGGAAAAAATAATAGCAAGTGCATTTTTATGTGCAGTCTCTGGCATGCGAGTAGAATGCTAATGAAGGACGACAAAGATGTTCGTTGGACCTAGTTAGAGGAAAATAGAAATATACACATAATTTTCGCAGGCCATTGTCCTTCTCCTTGAAGAAACTGTTATTACCGATTTCTGTTCTGATTTTTATAGAAATCCATGATTAGCTTGCTGTAGCTGATTATAGTGCTAGTTCTTAACATTAATAAGGTGCATGCTTTGACTATTTCGCAGATTGAAGGTCAGTTATCATCGAGCACAACCAAAGTGATAACAGCATAATGTTCAACACCGTATGGTGATTTGGCGTAGCGGCCACTTTACCATTTCCGGAGCTTCTACTTTCAGTTTGTATATATGTCTATGCTTTTAGGATTTTAGCTAATCTGATAGAGTGTTCGCTATCTAAGCACTTACGCTGTATCTTTACTAGATGATTTATCAAAAACCTGTCACAGCTTTTCATTACCATCGCTAGTGAGATATAAAAGTATTTTGTACACGAGATTCATGCAGTTTCAAAATCGGCTCTTTGGGCGGAATACTAGTACTCTGTTTGAGCTTAGGCAGAATGAAACGTGCCGTTTCCACACGTTCCCGTATAGAATTCAGGACCTCTCACCTATCCATTTAAATTCCGTACTCCACAGCACATTTCGATAGCTAGAGACGCGGACGAACTCTATGAGATTTCTATAAATTCCATTCGGCTTCGTATAAGAGTAGCTTTCTTGTAGCAGCGCACGAGGCAGCTTTCGTGCCGATTCAAATAGCAGACCCACGCCGTCCCAGTCTACGACAGTTTTGGAACCTACGGCCGTCTTTGTCAGTTTTCGTAGTCATTCTATGTATACATGTATGTATAATATTTAGACCATATAACGGAGCGAAAGGCAGGCCATAGAAATCACCACGCCTTGAGCCTAGTAGCTTCGATCGCAAGAAGGTCTGACAGCGGCCTGTTGTATGGTCACAATTCTGCGACGCTGACTTTCCAGTTTGTCTGTCTTTGATCTACTTGACAGACACAGATCTAGTTGTCTGTAGATAATGTGTAATACTTCCGCTTCAACGAAACTCGCAGAACTCGAATGTCTTCACGTTACTGTTTTATTCAGTTCTCATTGGCGGCGTAAACATAAGACCTGGAGGATAGATTTTAGAACGCTGGTTTCTGCTGGCGATCTATCGACACCGTTGAGCCTTTTCCAATATCTACATACGGCGGCATCTATGCATTATACTGTAATACGAAGAGCTTTTTCTCCTGTGTAAATGTTATGTTATGTTACACTTGAGTTGTTATGCGTCGAGGGAAGATCGCAAGCGCGAAGACTTCTATATATATAAATATATAGAGAGAGAGAGAGAGAGAGAGAGAGAGAGAGAGAGACGTTTCGAATAAGCAAGAAATTGAGCTAACACCACCATAAGTAAACGTCCGTCCCAAGTTTTAAGCTTTGCGTTGGTAAGGTCAATGAACGGCGGCCAAGTTAGCGATAGGGCAGCCGCGTGACGAGATTGCAGCAATCGCTGCATACCAAAGCATTTGCCTATAGAATGACAGGAACAGCTGGCATGTCCGTGTAAATGCGGTGATGGTGAGGCTATCTCCACTTGGACTAGGCCTGAACATAGTTGACTTAGATTATCAGCGCACTGAATGCCATTTCTCTATGTGTAATCTAATGTTGTATCTATGTGTAAATACTTTTTGTGTGGAAGACCGCATTAGCGGGAACAGTAGGTTACGTACGAAATGAAACGACCTGCTATTGTATTAAGTGCCAAGAGTGTACCCTTACGGGCGGCATGCGTTCGGTGCGTTTTAATTTTAACAGCCATAGCGTCATCAACAACAATGGCAACGACGACGATAAAGGGCAATAACTAAATCATTTCAAAGTCTTGCCTCTACTTGGGGTCCCGGCTAATATGTACAGAAGTATTGAGGCGTTCCTGAAGAGCTCCTCAATTTCTGACTAATCATGGCTCGTCGGAGCGGTGGTACGTAGAACGACGCTTCTGATCTCTTAATAATTGAGTGCGCAAGTTCTTCAATAAATGAGATGCGACCGCCGCGCGGTGGTCTAGCTAGCTAAATATGACTCTGAAAAAAACAGGCACAGCAGCCGTAATGGTGCGTAGTTGGTAATGTCTGCTACCTGTTTGTTTACCCTGCTCGATGCATACGCCATTATATACTGCATCACAGCATGTTAACTGCCCATCGAACTGTTTAAGCGGCATGCGGCTTGATTTCGAAGGCGTATTGTCTGCTACTGAAGCAGTCGTCATTCGAGTCGCGTCTGGGTGTAGCGCTAGTAAGCTTTTCTATAACGCATCCAACGGTGGAGTGACCGTCTGTTTCATCATTAGCATATTGTTATATTTGCGCGCCACTATGCGTGGCTTCGTAGTCGGTAATTATTGACTGATATTAACTTGCACGTACGTATAAACGAACATG
The DNA here is from genome assembly GCF_002532875.2 of Varroa jacobsoni. Lineage (NCBI taxonomy): Eukaryota > Metazoa > Arthropoda > Arachnida > Mesostigmata > Varroidae > Varroa > Varroa jacobsoni. The sequence continues at coordinate 72,834 of NW_019214111.1, forward strand.
TGGATTAATACTGCGTCAGAAGGACACGCTCGTGCATGTGCATATGAAGTTCCGCCGATCGATTAGCAAGCAAGGTACAAATGCTAGGATCAGCCTGCCATCTGCCCTACCTGGGGCACTACATATAACTCATAGAGCGAAAGGCGATATGGACGCTATGGAAGCGCACACATACATACAAACAAAAAAGAAGCGCCTAGATCTATTCATTTTGTTTGTAGTTTCGCATTGGGTTGTGTCTAAAGACCGTTATTGAAGTCTAAGGAGATGGCAAGCACAAGCAGACGCCTACAGATGTATAAGCAGTCTGCTGCACACTCACAGTTGCTAATGTTTCCTTTTGGAAACACACAAGCGTTTAATCGCGAGTGGACCATTGCGCGGTCCCTTTTCGTATGTCCCAAAGCGAAACTAACGTTGGGGCATACGCTGCCCCTATAGCAAGCAAGGTAGGGGACCCGGCGGGAGTTTTCGCTTGAGGACAGTACGTAGACGAATAGATTAGACAAGAAACCGACCATTCATATAATACATGCCACCGTCCGAGAGAACAGCGCACTATGAAGATTGGATAAACGGCACTATTTTTTTTACATACTTAGTTACCTACTGCAAACATTTTCCACTTAGTGGTATGAAGCTTAAAAATGAAGTCTTTCGAGGAACACGTCCCGTGCAACAACACAACCAATAGCCGCTTGCAAGAGACCTAATTTAAGGCTCGTTTATCATGTTAGAAATATCTTCTTCACTGTTGTATCATACTCAAAGCGCACTAATGCGGGTCTACTATTATCTCGAACTATCTATTCCATTTGAATGTGGCGAAATCGTCGAGAGCGTGCAGACCGAGGCAGCGAAGATCTACTAAGCACAGTGGCCCTGTCTATTCGAAATCTTAAAAAGGTCAAGTTGGAAAAATTGGTGGGCGTGGTGAACGTTAAGATTCAGAAATACGATGTAGAAGCGCCCGGGAAGACTCCATAAGAACAACCCGTGGCACAAGCGTGCACCGTTGGCCTGCAGTTCCTATGCAAACGAGAGGAATAACGACACGATGTTTTTCTGCATTACATTATACAATAAAGACCCGCTCGCGTGTGGTTGATATGGGCTTATTGCAGGGGTCTGACCGCTGTCATGATTACGTCAGTCATGCAATTGAACATAAGGCATGCAAAGTACGTGTGTGTTGTTTCCTCGTTCAGACGATCTTTAGTGCTGCGCATTTTGGATCTGGAAACAAATAACAGTTTTGCTTAAAAATTTTCATGCAGATAAGTAAAAGGTAATTTAGTTCGATTAATTATCTTTATCTCTTATAAGGTAAGTGGGGATGACCAAAAAAGTACTCTCCATTGTCTGGCACCAGCTTGAATCGGTCGGTTATTTATGCCAACGCGACCAATATATATATATATATATAACAACAAAGACGGATTGATATATTCGTATTGTTATCACACGTTACAATAAAACAGTAAGTTGTATAATACGATGATAATGATTCGTGCTTCTATGTAACCCCATTGCTGACAAACACAGTTATTAGTAGCAGTTCTCCAACATTCTACTGTGGTCAGCCATGGTCCTGACAATGCGAGCTGGTGCAAGATCACAAAATCTTGCTTGATAGTGCAGTGGAATTTGCTTTCCTATAAAATTTCGATATAAGAGCTGGTCTAGATTTGAGGCCAAAACCTCATATGAAAGGTACGTCGATACTGTTTTGCCTTCCTACATATTTTTATTACTACTATGGCCGCTGCGCCCCCTCTGCCTACTGATGGCCATGTTTGGACAGCCAGCTTAAACGACATAGAGTTCCGGCAATTATATAGATAAGTTCAAATCTGTTTGTTACGCTGAAAATGTTCTATCTTGATCAAAAGCATTAGCGAATGGGCACAAGTAGCTACACAATTATCAGTGCTCATGGCTATACGATAGTCATACAATGATATGACAAGTATTTACTAGCTTGTTATGTAAACGCCAATACCCCTATATATGCGTGCAACAAAAAGTTCCTTGCTCGAAATTGCTGTTTAGAATTGTACAATATTTGTCAGCTAATTTTTTCCTCTTCATCTTTAAATCATTTGAAATGTCCCGTTAACGCGAAATCTTCACCAAGCACAATACAAGAAAAAAGAACAAACATATTAGTATATCTTCCCCTTTCCCTCTCACCGCTATGAAACAAATCGTGTCTCTTCTTCAACCACAATGCAAATGGCCCTTCACGAATAGGCCATAAGCGAATCTGTTACACGCCGCTGCGGATCTGCATTAGCCAACCGCTTGACGCGTCTGATATGAAGCATCAAACAGACAGACCTACCAGCAGAGCTGATGAAAATAGCGAATGTGTAAAAAAAAAATAGCCGCTGTATGCGGTAAAGATGCGCAGACGTCCTTATTGATGAGTGAAGAGAAGGCGCGCAGTGAGGCTGACAAGGACATTGGCAACCTGGCCCTGGGTGGCGTAGTTCACTGGAGATCCTGAGTGTTTGCCTATAGCGTTATTTGCATATGCGATTACGCTCGACGTCCTGCTGATATTTAGCTGATATGTTATCGCTTTTTTTTGTGATTTTTTTCGTGCCCTAATTAAATGGTTCTTTTTTATTGTTTACCATGTTTTCATGACTTAGGGCCTTGATGTATATTGGAAAAAGGGTTTATTTTAAAACATTTAGGATTGTGTATAGCGGACTTCGCTGTGCCTGTTTTTAGCTTCGCCACATATACCTTATATATTCTTCGGTTACTTTTAAAGACAATGACCTACAAACCACTCAGCTTAATGATTCCATCGAGTTAGTAATTCCTCATTGTGTATTCGATACTCAAAGCTTTTAAACGCCGCGACCATCGTACTTTTTTTGCACTGGGCCGATTAGGAATATCAGTGCTTATTCTTGAGCTGCTCAAATATTCGCCATTTTCCGATAATAAATATGCTTGTTACAAATGTATACAGGACCGTAGAAGGGTCAGACACAGCGTCACTGCGTCGCGCATACGAAATCGCAGTGACCAAAAAAAAAAGATCGATCTTCACTATAGGTCTTCCATCGGCGATGGCAGCAGCAGCAGCTTTCTATTCTTCACCGTATCATCGGCGGTTGGTAAAGTGTCACTTTCGTCTTACGTATACTATGAGATGATCGCAGCAGAAGTGTCCCCGTGTTCTATGATAATTGCTCACACGATATGCCATCGAGGCGTCTATTATACCGCACTTGGTACGGCGGCAAAGCCTTTTATGACGAAGACATACATGCACGACTGTGGTGTATGTGAAATCAGTAAAAAAGCTACCAGCAACAACAACAACAACAATATAAACTATATATAGCAGCAACACGAAACGATCAACTAGAAATAGTAATAATACGTGAGCAACCAGCAGTACGTGAAATTACGTCCGATGAACTCGTTCGGCAGATACGATTATGCGACACCAACCAAAAGCAGTTAACAGAAATTCAATAGCGCGACATATGTGTTATGGATGGTATGGTAGCAAGAGCTTTTAGGCCTATCTTCAATAGTATATACCCTGTTTCAAGTTGATTTGAAGTTTTAACTCTTCGAGTGTTTTCGCTTTCCTGGCCTCTTTCAGGTCTAGGACGACAATATCGGCGTGTGTAAATATCCTAGAATTAAAGCTAGTACAATAGATTGACTGTGCTTGTGGCTAAGCCTGGAGGACCACGTCATAGTACATAGCGATTGCATATGACTAGCGCTACCGAGACTATATGTACATAGATTCGCTTTTATGATAAAATGGCTATGATCGAACAAAGAAGGATGTCATACTTCCCGAATGACTCTCGTGGGAAATCTCACCGGGGATCTTGACAGTAGTTATATGTCGCTGAAGAGACATTATCAGCTAATTACTCATAATTGCTTGACAAATCGATTTCTCTGTACTGCACGCTCAAAAGAAACCCGAGAGCGGAAGCACGGTTAGGCATAATTTCGAAGAAATAAAAGCTTTCGTAATAACTTCATAGCGTATGAATTATTACGAAAACTTTTATTTATTACGGTGAAATCTTTTTACCGCAATAGTAAAATCGATAGTTTTTTTTTCCTGTTACACTTGAAATGGACATCAACATCTAAATCCTTCTATTTTTTTTTTAATTCACTCCCTGCAAATGAATATGTTTTGTCACATTTCTATTTTCTAGACTTCCACCGCCACGATGCCTCTCCCTGGTACCGGATAACACGAAAAAACGCGGTACCTAAAATCAATAATATATACGTATAGCAGTCTCGTACTGCTTCGATGTTACAAGGTCTACGATATACTCCAGTGCTATCAGGTTGTCTTTCTAAAGATTAGGGATACGTAAAGCGGTCTAGGTTCGATACTCGGCGTAGGCATATTTTCTTCTGTGTTGTACGAAGATTCCGGTGTTAAGCAATGCTTAACCAAAACGGTAGCACCGGACCTAAAGCAACTAGAAATGTTCTCTTTTAGCCATTACCATGCCACGCCAAGTACCATGCTTTTGAACTGAATCACGTGTCATAACAGCAGCTATTCCTAGATCAGGACGCGAAACCCCGGCTTGTCAGACAACAGATCAGTTCGAGGAAACTTCAATCGAATTTGAGGAAAGTCCAGGAAGCTGCCTAACGATACAGGACATTTATTTTATAATTCATTCTTCGACCTGCTTTAGGTTATGCAGATGCAGGCCAAATGATATCTGGTATCATTACGGACAAAAAAAAGCCTAGGAATATATCGTTAGTTTTCTTTTCAGTGCGAGAGGTCACATCAGCATACAGAGCAGCAGATAACAAAATGCAAAACGCATATTTAAAGCAAACGCTTACAAAAAACATGTACTACCGGTTCAGTGAGGGATGTTTTCTATATAAAATCAGACAAAAATAGATTATGCCATCAAAAGAATCATCTATTTCAACTTGATTATATAGTTACATAGCCTTAATTTTCGAACGCAACGTGTTGCTGGGTGCCTGTTTATAGATGGTATTCAAAAGAACTACATAAATACATTGCGTACCAGTCGTGTCTATACCCATTTGAATATTATTACGTAGCATTACTTCGTTCACTGTTTAGAAATGTTACCAGTGTACCCATGCCACGTAAGGAATACGTGCAAATACTACCAAAAGGCACGGGGTTAAATACGGCGCATGTTTAATATTTTCTTTTCTCGCAAAAGCCACGAGCATATATACGTGGTACTGTCGCGTTGATTGAACGCAATATCTGAGACATAATGCGCCGCTTTGGCTAGGTGCGAATCATCGCATTAGTGATGAATTAAGTCAGAATGTAGGAAAGCGCTTGAAAGTCTAAGGTCCGGCATATGCACGTTTATTGAAACGTGCACCTGAAAATGGAGCACCACACACTGAGTGAGCTACGTTGATCAAATAGATCCTTCGGTCGAGGTCCGTACGTACAATATGCCGTTAGGTTCTGTAGCACATTCATCCGCTACTCAACACAGCCTATGTTCAAACTAAAGACTATACATTGTGACTATTGCTAATCTATATGCCAAAATATGTATGTGTGTATTTAATAAGCTTCAAGCACGAAGGACCTCAGCCTAAGGCCTACCAAGAATGATTCGGGCTTTCACAAAGGCAAACACTATAGCCCAAGTAGGATTTGCTCTTAAAGCGTTATCTGTTTTTTGTCAACATAACGCTAAATGTTCAAAAGCTCTAGACGCTTCAAATATCATCATCTTCGTGTATCGTCTTGCGTCTTCACACGCCGCCTAGGATATGATGGGGGAAGACTTAGAATAGGTGTCCCCGTCTTCGCAAATATATGCAGATTTAACAAGTATGGCGTTGTCAGCCGAGATTAGCTGTAAGAGACGTCATAGTCGCAACTGGGCATTACTGCTATTACAGATCGCTTATGTTAACACACTATTTCAACGGTGGCTATAAATATGGGCCACCAGATTGGAAAAGCGAAAATAAAGACAAGCGTCTTTAACTACTCGTAGAGCAAGTTAAGATAGCATGAAACGATGCGATTCAAAGGCAAATTGGCAATAAACGTTATACAACGCGTAGAACTTCTAGCCGCTTTATGACAATGGTTTTATCAAAAATAGCCCTGAATTGGGTTGGCAAGTAGCAGAAACTAAATCATAGCACAGGAAGGACTTGGCAAAAGCTCTTTTGGCACAAGAAAAATCGTCAAGTCTCTTGCTACACCTGTACGGTGACATATATAATAGCTGGAGAACGGCAACGGCTTTCATAGGAAAATAAGACAACCTTTGTGTACGGTTTGACGTAAGATTCTGCTGCTGCAAGGCTATTTTCATGGTCCTGGGCGGCAAAGGCCTTTGGACTCTCTGTGTGGTCATCGGGACAGCACAGCTCATTGTTGCTTACATAACGGGAATTATGTTTTTCTTTCTGTAACAGGTTACTACGATAAAAAATCACTCTGAAAATTAATGGGCAGCTGTCTTCAACATTCTTCAAGCAGATGGCAACTATACGTAGAATGGAACTTGGCGAACCGGCTGAGTACCGTGTTCGGCGTCATTATTCCTATATAGTGATGATAATAATAATTTCTTTGTGTGTGACACATATTCTGTCAATTATAGTAACAGTCGAGAGAGGAGTAGGAGTAGCTAGTTGTAGGGAGGTCTGCAGGAGTATTACCTGATCGAAATTCCCAAAACGATCTTCGTTTTGTTCCTGTGGATCTATAAAGCTTTCGAAAGAACGAAGCTCATATTAATCGTCAATACGAGATGTTTTAAAAGGAGGCGAAACAGAGATGTAACGAGTAATTTTTATTCTAGCCACTCCGTGCAGATACAGCCATAGATGTCGTATGCCTTTCCCCTTCTACGAGTTGAACGTTTAAACGATATGATGCATATGTGCGTATCGCATAATATTTGCAGTCCATTAGGAGCAACCTCGATCAGATGTGGTCACTAAAAAAAGAAGGCAACTTGTGTATACATTTTATACGTGTGGCGTGTCAAAGACTTTCGATTCTTTTTGCCCTTCAGGATTAATAGGGCTTGTATATGTGATACGCCACAGTCACGATACAACGTTTTATACCAGTAACTGTTTTTGCCACCACCATCACGTATACATGCACACCGACCACAGTGTCTTGAGTTCTTCGTTCGGTAACACGCATCAACCTTGACGAAGATCATTTATGGAATTAAGCAGCCATGGTCATAAGCTTTTTTTCGCTTACATTTGTTGTTTGGACTAGGTATTTGTCCGAAAAAATCGCCTGTTGCTAAAACAACAAGTCCCCCTTCCCCCGGGGGCTATACAGCGTTTCATTTATCGCAAGTCAACTGTTTGTTGAAACCATTACATCAGCACACTCAAACTGAACACTTCCCGCCTTTTTTACAACAAAATCACGCAATCAAAGTATAACGGTCGCGCCGTCGTGATACTGTTTGTCGCAAAGCGGCTTACGCACTGTATTATCTTAAGATAGTCTACCACTAACTGCCACCACTATTCACTAACTGACTTTTCGAAACCGAGGTGTCCAGGGGTCTCTAGCTAGGTCAAGTAACGGTTAGCTAGCTAATAAGAGTAGATGGGCAAAGCCTGCGGGTTACCAAGGCTCTGTACAGGGGCAAATGGGTGGAAGCGCCTGAGTGAACAGAGACGCATGTTCTGACGGGCATAGATGCACCGACTAAAAAAGGCCAGTAACTGAAGACGTGCTACTGGCAGAGGTCAAGGGGCCAATGAATTGTACAGCAAAAGTTAGGAACAGCAAAATGTCCGTAGAGGCAGGGAGAGTAGGCGATAGGCCTGCTGTTGTGGGGGTGTTTGTTTAGAAAAAGTCCGCCGGTCGGCTATCATAGAATGACTGCATGGAATGTCCAGTAGAAGAAGAAAATGAAGAGGTATCCATAGAGATGGTGACATCGTCCTGTGCATGGTGGGAACTAGCTTACTGGGACAAAGGCGAGAAAGGTAACTTAGTAAGGGTGAAGTGGAAAGAGGTAATGGAAGGGCAAACTCCACCTGTACAGTTTTTCTTCTTTGACCAATACTTGCAACGGCGGATACTGCTTTAACCTGACCGTATAATTGGACGACGGGATACAAAGGAGAAAAACTATGAGCGAGTTTGCACAGAAACAGATTACGAATGTCTGAACTCTGCACTATTATGAGTCCGGTTACACCGATGAGATGCACTCCCTGAGGTGGGCCTGCAGTAAATTTGAGGCCAACGAATCGATTGATTTGCGAACATAAAGAACAAACACAGAATCCTAAGGAGAACGGGCCATGATGTTGTTACTACTTCGATAGGAACTCCTTTCGTCTTGTCTGGAAGAACAGTTCGTTTTGCGTATCCATGTGCCTTGACATAGCTAAGATATAGCTATTCATGACAGCCAACTAGCTAGGTTTAGGCGTCCTTGCTCATTATGCTACGTACCAACAACGGTGTATATATATGATAGTTTGCGATTACATTGTTTTTATCTTATCATGATCATAATAGAAAATGTATACAAATAAATCATCTGATATAAGAAGAAATAAGGTTATTTAAAATATCTGATATCAGTTCATTCATTAATATTAAACTCATAAGCTAAACGCTCAGTACATATACTAAGAGAATCTTTCCATATGTGTGACCTGAATATCGAAATTTATCGTCTCAGTAAGGCGACAGTGGTCCAGGACACCATCAGCGTATCCTACCGTATCGTGCAATATCGTATTGTTGCATTGACCTAAAGGGCAGCCCTCAGGGAACCACGTCTGCCATAAGATCCGGATGTGATATCAAGATGATAATATAAGACAAATACTATTAATTAAATACTATTAAATCGCACTGTCACTTGTTACGGGCATTGTCAGCTCGACGTAGGCTATGCTAGAAATCTGCAGGACAAACAAGGCTCCAAATAGCTAGATCATTTGTAAAGACCCTTCGGCTGTATTTAGCCAACTGGTACCGTATCCAATCAAGTGGTCAAAGAAAAAAAATACGAATCTGTTTTGTCATCGTATGGCAGTTAACTATTCTGGTTCTCTATGAAACATGCTGAACATCGTCCAGGGCTCAGTAACCATTTGGGCTTAAAGCTGAACTCCACAATGATCAGCGAATCGGATAAATTGTGGATTCAACTTCAGTGAAGTTCTGTCGAGCAACAAATGCTTTAGATACTGTTGCTTAATTAGGTTCTATTTCAAGCGCACTACTGACACCTAACGGACCATTTTTGACTTAACGACCACGTCGTCAGAACAACATCAGATTTGTCCAAAGCTATATTTTATTTTATACTGACGACTACCAGCAAAGGTGAATAAATTACACTGGGTTTGATTTACTCTGTACTTTAGGGTGCCATTTTCGGTGGAGTATTACTACAATATTTCTTTCCAGGCTTTTCTATTAAAACACATGCCTAAACTAGGAGTTAAACTAAAATAACATGCTATTTTGCCTATTTAAGGGTTGTTTATCACCAGTTCTGTATGATTTACCTTTACCGACGTCGGTTAACTAATCTAAATATTCCAAGGAACTTACAAACGCTGTTCTAATAATTCACACTTCTATAATATTATCAGGCCCTATCGTTACCACCACAGAGATTGTATTAGCCCAGAATAGGTACCTTGGAATTATTCTAATTTTTGTTATTTTTCTATTACTATCCATTTTTATCACTCTTCTATTTCTAGAATGTCTATGTGGATAGGCCTTGTATCGTCATTTGCACTAGCAGTATCATATGTCATAGTCCTTGTAAGTGCCAAATAATTTTTTGTAAAACGATCGACCGTATGTTAGAGTTTTATCTTGTTCTGACGCGTTCCCTGTTCCATTTTCTATTCCAGATGCGTCGTAGCGACCTGAGGAGGCTGCGCGCATGGTGAGATGGATAGCGCGGCAGGCTTTCGGGATCCTTCCTGTTGTTGAATTGAACTCCCATGTTGTCCGATGTCGCTCGTCCACCTTTCTTCCTGAGAGCCACCGCGCCTCCGCAATAATAGTAGCAACAGCCACATATAGAAACAACGAGAGTGACAACTGAAGTCAAGTCGACGACGGCCATGTAGTTAGCCTCTTTCCTCGTAATTGAAGTCGCCAAGCTTACCAGTCGAAACGGAGTCGCATATTACTGTCATACTAAATCGTAAACCGTCTATCGTATTGCTACGTTATCCTGTTGTACGATATAACGTCAAGACGGTAATATCGATCGGTTGTTGGTTCATGGTCCGTTGATACTATCGCTTGCATCGTTGAACCATACTTTTTTCGAGTAACTCGTGTTGTTCGTTTGATACCCAGTCCCTAATCCGGTATTATTGTACCTATTGCTACGACAGCAGTGGTACCCCTAACAACAAGTGCACTTCAGTCAATCTACGTCGACGCTGCCGATACTTACTACCACTGAAAGTGCCGCTGGATAATTAAGCTCGAAGCCGCCAAGATGTACGACTCACCATTGTCCCTGCAAAGGAACTGTATCGACTTTATCGCCAGCAACCTAACGGCGGTATGTCGGGTCGAGCCACCCACGCCCCCGGACCAAAGCCCGGGCTCCACCGGGGCAACAGATCTTCAGCGCTATGTATTCAAAGATTCGGATGTCTTCTTCCATCAGGGCTTATCACAGAGCTTACTCGAGACAATCTCGGAACAGGTGGGTAGAAAATGCAAATTAATGTAGTAACAATAGGGCCAGTAAGTATCAGTGACCATTTGGCAGATAATGTATTCTGCTAATACTGTATCCGTTAGCTCAACTGTCCTATTTTTGGGTATATCTAAAGATGATATTTGGAGGAAATGATATTAGGTGCATTTTTGTGATTAAAAAAAAAGCAGTTACGAGCTCTATTAGTTCGTCTTTCGTCAGAGTGAGACTGGTTTATCAGGTGATTCTTTTGTAATTTACCATAGCAAAGTGACTGTGGAAATGTGTCTGTAAGTACGTTAATTTTTTTCTTAACGTTTAGCTAAAGCAACTTTATAACCCTCCAAACCCTCTAACTCTATAAACCCTCCAAAAAAGAAGTTTCACCTAATGGTCACAGTCATTTGTACATGTGTCATGTATTCCGATAGATAATTAGTAGCATTTCGCTTAGTTAGACCTTGGGCACCCGAAATGCTTCGTCATCTGTTTGGACCCGACCGAAAGGCCTATGGGGTTCGCGCAATTGGCCACATAGTTGTGCAACTCGAAGCGTGTGGCCCCTCGCTTAGCACTGATAGTATTATGGATTGTCGGCCTTCACAATGTAATCTTGTCTGAATTGCGTTAACCAAGATCTTATGTTAACATGGTGAACGCTAGGTCATAAAGACAGACCTCATACAAGAGCATAACACGGGTTTCATGAACATTTTCATTTGCTTCATTTACCTGGAGGGAAAATCGGTCAAGGTCTTGACGGCTTTAGGCGGGCAAAAGGAGAGGACGGTGACCAATATCTGGTAATACATGCAGTTGGTAATTCATAAAAAATGCTGGCCAAGTAACGCAACTCATGATGGGGTAAATAGAAGTAGAATTTAGGGGGCAGAGAAAATCAGCGGTTTTATCAGTATTCGAATTCAGACGCTTTAAGGCCATTTTGACACGTACAGTGTAGAGATACAACTTTTTCATTATATGATAATCAAAATAATACTAACAATCATACAGTCGATTAGAGGTTTCTAGAACAATAGTTAGATGTAGTACTGGGAGACCAACGCCTTGTCCCTGAACATTGTTTTTACGTGATCTAAAGATAGCTTCATTTGATGGTTATGTTCACGTATACGAATTATTGGATATTAGATTCACAAGTCTCTGGAGGGGTTTTGCCTTCAGATCAAAATTATCTGTTTTATTTTAGACATATATGACTGGGGATCATCGTCACGTGATTACGCTCTTGTTTGTAGCACCTATCCAAAATATTCGGTGTTCGTTAGACCAGTCAAAATGTTGTACATCGGAAAGTAGCTGCATATTCCTTCTTTGAAAAAGGCCACAGTATGGCGTGAGCGCCTGCGCACCTTTCAGGCCGCGTTTCTAAGTACCGCTTTGCGGCGACCCTTCAAACTGCCCTGCTTATTCCACGTTGCCACTAGCTGTTCGCCCTTTCTTTCGCGCTCTCTTTCTAACGGATGTTGTTTTTATCCCCGTTTCTAAATCGACCATTATAACTCTTGTTTAGCTGAAAGCGAGCCAAAAGAGGCACTCAACGTAAAAACGAATAAAAGGAAAAGCCATATTTCTCGTTTCTTCCCAGGATTTACTGTGCAACAGGAAGAGGGAAGCCCCACATGACAAAGTCAATCCTTCGCCAAACAGCAGCACCCCCGCCCCCCAAACTGCTGCAGTCGGCAAGAGAAAGGTACGAAAGGTCGTAAGGACGTCGCCTTTTAGTGGCGGACAAAAGCTTTTCCTCCACAACTGGACATCTCGCCTGAGTGCTTAGAGTTAGGAGAGCTTCTTCCAAACCTATGTGTCTGAAACGCTGTGAAGAGGTCACTGGAGAGGTAGAGCCGCTGCTGTAACAATACCTGAAATTCATGTCGCAAATAGCGCTGGAAAAGTAATGTCGCACAGTGTATAGAATATTCTTGACTGCTTTCTGGTGCTGCTCGATTTCATATGGTTACCTAACGCCGTCAACTGAATCAAGCTCACTGCGGTTTGGTAGAAACTGTGCCTTGCCCCTCATATTTATTATTTATTTACGTAGTTCATATGTAGCCACGGTGTTTTGGCTTGATTGTAACAGTTTCAATAGTTTCACACTCTAAAGGAACAGTAACAGGTATTGATATTGGATTAATAGAGAGTCGCATGTTTTGAAAAACATCGCCCCTTTCCGCTTGCAAGGCGATACAAAGCTCCGATGGATCGTGGCGTGATTGGGCATACGCTGACGCAAAGCCCAAATAGAAACTGCTTCATAGAGCTACTCTCTACTTATTTCTAAATTAATTTGGGATTGTGGCTACGGTTTGTATACAGGGCATTTAGAGACGCCTCGAAATTCAAACTCCTTCTTAATTCGAGCCAAGTTATTTATCTGTAGGCTTATGTGTGTGTTATATCGTTCAGAAAAAAAAGGCTGAAGAAATCATTTACACAGAATCGACTAGCATGGCAAAAAGTCACTTCCCTCAAACATTTCATTTAAAAAAAACGTTATTGAAAACCCCGTAACTACCTACATATTCGATGACCAGCGACAGCTTGGGTATTAATACAAGTTGTGTATTAATTTGCCGATCACATATGTTCATGCTTGCCAGAGATAGCTTTTAGGTGTTTATCAAGATTTTTCTTCTTTTAGCGCCTAACATAAGCAAATTCGATACGGACCATACAAACTAAAAACGGGTTAGTTTCTAGGTAAAAACTCCTCCGGTTTGCATGACGTACTTACAGAACACGCATTCGCCACAGCTGTTTGAATAATGTACCACGCACCTTCGAGAGTACCACGCTTTTAAGACACGCTGAATTTCCTAATTTGTACGAGTCCACTTTATGATCCATAGTGATGAGAATCCAGGATCAGCTGGTGAATAAACGCGGGGTATCAATAGAAAGAAGAAAAAAGACTTCCTTGAGATAGCAAAAACCGTTACAGTGCAGCCCCTGTGGTGATAGGACCGGTGGAGCATCCTGTTTTCACGAATTTTTTCATAGGAGGTAGCGAGTGCTAGATTTAATCGCGTATGCTTCTCGAAGTACGGCAGTTTACAGCATTGGGCCTTATCGCCTCGGCTAATATTCTTTGTCGTTCGATCTAATACCCTTACTATGAGGTCGTATCTTTCAGAAAGTTTCTTGGAACGTACAGCGGGATGACTGGAAATATAGGGTAGTCGTTAAACCGCGAAGTATTTTGTGGGGGAAAAGTTATAAGCCATCTGTTACAACTGGTGGATTGTACAGATATTTAGTGTACTTCATAGTGCTAGCCACAAGGGGATGAAGTTTTTTATATGTGATTTTCCACAGTGCAAGGCTAATTGTAGTTGGTTGTTAAGAAATGGACCTGGGGGCTAACTGTTTGTTTTAGGAGCCCTGGTAACCTCGTTTAACGAACAAATAGATAGAAACGTACTTTATACACAGTTCTCCTTCGTAGACTGGTAGGACGTCAAACAAAGCGACGAGCGTTGTTCACTTTCGATTCGACAAATCAAAAGTTTTATTTGAAATGTACTGTGACTTCTAGGTTGAAACCCAACGTACACATGGGACGGCCACCCTTCTACTTTAACTTTTCAACGTATTACGAACGTTGTTTTTGACATCGAGAGAATTCGATCGAATCAAAAGTCTGGTCTATAACAGCATGGCGAATGGTGACAGTAAATAAAACATTGTGCCATTCTAAAAAAAAAAGAAGAAAAAAAAACAACAAAACAGATTTACTCAATGTTGATCGTCGACATACGTGAGAATTATTCCGTTTGCTGTTTATCTTTACTTCTCCTATTTCTTGCGAAGACACTGAGAAGCGTATAAAATACAAGATGTATTTATTGTTTGACATGGCTCGAATAGTTTCCACAAGTGGAGAGATACATTACACACGTGTGTAAATGGTACGAAAAGGCTGCTTCTAACCTACAAAATGTGTCAAGTGTATGTCGGGTACTGCCTTAATGAAATACTGCTTCAGGCGGCAGGCTCCAGTATGAAGCGAGCCGTGCGCTTTCGAATCTAGGCTATCTCACTCTGCGACTCGTTAGCGGAAGTAAGCGTGTCAGCACTGCACTGTTTCACGGAGATATCAGTCTACCAATGGATAGTCCGTGAGCAGCCATTGATGAAACGCTTGAACGTTGAAGTCTTCGACACAGAACTGCCCCTACATGTTATTCTAAAATGTTCTAAATCGATTCATTATTACGGTTACGCACAATTAAGCGTTTCATAGACTTCTCCGTACGTCTATGCGCTTTGAGGCGGATGGCCGCATTAGTCGCCGAGCGTATACTTTTTTAAGTTAGGCCGATAATATAATTGCAAGACCGTTAGCAGGGCGGATTCCTTTCCGGGCATCGGAGCTAATCAGACGTCAAGCTTTGCGGGTCGAGACGGCTCTGCCGTCGTGCCTGAGACTACTCATTATCGGCATATGGACACCCATTGATTCAGTTTCTTTATCGTTCACGTAAGCTATTGCTGGTGGGAGATGCACGAATAAACGAACGTGCGCGAAGTACCTTCATGAACGGTTACGGACCGCCTGGTCTGATTACTAGCCTATTTGAAGCGGCTGACACATGGATGATTGTACTGGTTGCGTTTTACGTAAATACACATTGTAGTACCTTGGAAAGGAATTAGATCAAACATATAATGTTTCATAGGCAGTTGTTGTGAGATGTTGCTGCGGCGCGACAAACGCAGGAAAGACTTAAGCTAATGTCATTATTGTTAATCTGGTCAAAACGCTCGTACGGGGCGAACATGTGTTCCCTTCTGGCCACTCAGTTGTCATAACTATGATAATCAAACACTTAATCCATACAATGATCGTTGATTTACATGTTACGGTCATTTCAGGTTCCGCTTACTTTTAAACTGTATATCGTTTTCGACGACCATGTTTTTCCTTCGGTGAGAAAGGTATTCAAAGCTGAGGCTGCGCTCCTTGCCGTTGCTGCATAATAAAATGCATCATTGTTATTTGTACGAATAGACTTCACTTTGGTATCAGCCATTAACTTACCGGAACTTCATTGGGTCAAAAATGCACAATCGTATCAAACATTGTCTATTTTAACGAAATCGGACGTTTTGCGTACTCTGTATGCCACTGATATTTCGAGACATTTATCGTGCAGGATGTCTGATTTGAGCTGACTTGTTATTGAAGTTTAACTTTTGACATATCTAACTCATTATGTAATAGTAACCATCTAGGAATCAATACCTAAAACTCTGAGCGTTAGCCAATGCAACGAGATCGTACAAACTTTTAGAAATATGCCACTACGTGGGTCATGCACGTATGATTAAACTGGCGATAGACATAAGATGTAACCGTTCAGATGTGTGAATGTTAATCGAAAAACTAGACAATTTTAATTTTTAAATGTTTCACAAATCGTCGCCAGTGTCCTGATTCACGGAACGGTCCTTAAAGGATATTTTTGAGTCAGTCTGAGGTATAATTGGAGAAGAAGTTCCTCCATACTTTTCTTTCGCATAGAAAGAAAGCACTGTGCGTACGCGCACAAATCGCAGAAATACAAGTTTCGATCTTAAAGTAATCAGCGTTAACCGTTATGTGAATTGTGCTTTAGCTCTCCATACCAGCGTTGTTATTTTCGTAGCACGGCCGTTACTAATCGTTTGGCCTTCTTTTTGCCTAATCGATTTCAGGGTCGCCTCACCGATAACGTTATGGCCCTATTTGAGGCCCGTTCGACTCGTCTGGAGCGGGTTACAATCAAAAACGCTGCTCACGTTTCGACCCGGGGACTTCGCGTACTCAAAGCACACAAGATACACGAGCTTGAAGCTGTCGGTTTATGTCGGGTAAGTAACAGCATCATGGATGTCGCGAGGATTGAAAATAGTACAGAAACGATCAGCATAAAACAAAGACCTACCACGCTGAAACAATTTACGATAACAAGTTAGACGGCTCGAGTGTCTTTATTAAAGGAATCCGCTTTCTATTACAGTAATTTACGCATCTCCTACTGCTTAACAGAATAGAATAATAGAGTAGAATAAATGCTTTCCAACTGTGACTTTTCCCGACTCTGTACGTGCATATTAACCAGCTGGTTAGGGAGCGCATGCAAGCGTATGTTCAGGTTAACTAACAGCCGTTGAACAACGAACGCGGTGAGGACCTTTGAATTTTTCGACGGTGAACTTCGGATAACGTGTATAGACGAGGCAGCGCGGCGCTGTCTAACACTTGGTTCTCTAAGGGATTAGTTTCTAATCTGGCAGGGTGCGTAAAATGAATTATTTCGGCAATGATGCCATTTTTTTGCCGCTGGACAAATTTTTCTCTTGAAACACAAGGCTCATGTACGAAGTATCCCAATTCCTTCCCGAATGGAATACCTTTCGATAAAGTTAAATACGCTTTTTATAAATCTCAAGCGTTCCTTTACTATTTACATTATTACAAACGACGTTTGTCTACTTTCTGCTGGTGACAAAAAGCTTTCGCGGGATAGCAAAGGCAGCGATAAAGATCTCGACCTTTGATCACACTAGAACACCTCTAATGAATGTTTTCTTCGCGTTCCTTACTGCAGGCTCACAAGGTTTGGAGTCACTGACTTATTGTGTCAGCATATAAACTGTTCGATGAACTCACTCCGACCGACTCCGTATGATCATTACCTTAGCTGAAAGCAATGTCACGCTCTGTCGGTCGATTTTTCCTGCTAGACCTGCTAAGCCTGATGGGCCTTATGGTGTCCTGGCGATCCCTAGTGATTTCCCGACTGTCTTCTAATTTGGGTTGGTGCTGTGCCGATGTCGACAGGTATTTTGCTTGATTCTTAGTCTTGCCGCTCCAAATAGGGAGTCCTGCTTTGGTTGTTTCTTGGTTTTTTTAGCGTTGCCAGGAGCAATGGCTCGCGCATGCCCTGGCCTAAATGCTATCCACTGACTTTTCGTCCATGACGTTGTGCCATAACACCTACACACCTGCACTCTATACGCCAACCGGCACCAAAAAGAACAGTTTGCGAGCAGCTGCCTCAACGGTGGCAGGCGATCCATTGTCAAGCAAAAATACGACGCATGTAATCTGATTAATCAATAAAGAGTTTCGTAACTCTACAAGCTAAGTGTACATTATTGAGGGCTTCTCAAATATTTAACGAGCTGTCGTTCTAATTTTTCATTTTGTTTTGGGATGGGAAAATTCTCGATCGACCGACAATTTTTTGACATTCTCTGAGGCATCGAGTGAGCTTAATGGATTCAGTAACTAAGTGTTTCGAATGTAGTGAATGAGTCAGAAGAGCAGAAAATTTGTGATGGCACAGAAGTTCCTCTTATTGCTAGACGGCAAGAATTACTTTCTTACGGTAAGGAACGCTCGAACTCTTTGCTTCGACGAAGGTCGTGCTAAACGACGAGAGCTCACTTAGCGCAAATGTTCGATCAATACAGCTTTACATTACGATTCCTATGAGAAAAGTTTACTTTTTTGAAAATCCCCCCCCCCCCTCTCTATCTTTCTCTCTTTCAGCTAAAAATCCTGTCTAAACAGTAAGCGGAGTTATCGAAGACGAAGATTGTCAGTATTATGCCGTGAGGCTAGAAAGAAAAGCTGTTAGCATTTCCTGTGATTTTCAAAGCATTAAAACATCCTAGCAGAAAATACGGTTTTTCTTCGCTTTCGATTCGTGTACCATTGGATTTTCATTATCAGACATGCTAGGTTATCAGGCAGGCCAAGGGAAGGTTACCTTTTGAAGGTCCCAATATTGCATAGAAATATCATACGATCAAGGGAGTCGGCAGTGACGAATCGTGAAGAATAGCCAAACAACAATCGTGTTGTGTCATTAGTAGGACCAGAATCGACTCGATCTATGTGACAATGATGAACAATTCGCTGCAGCGTTATTCATGAACCCTGAGTGAGTGTCTTGGTGGCGACGTTCGTACCACATTTCTTGTATTTTCGAGTCTACTCACCAAAAAACTGCCTAAGACTCTGTCCTTGTCGACATTATCTAAACCTATGGCTAATTTATAAGACTATATGTCAAAACAACTGACTCGAGGGGGACAGAGTACGATTGGAATAACTGAAAGCTCTGTGGCTATCACTACATGGTGCGGAAAGGCCGCGCAACTACCGCGAACAAGACCGAAGTAAGTTCTTGGCTGACTTATTTTTATTTTATTTTTCTGTTGTTTTAGTTTATTCCCTTAATCAATATGGACAGCTGGTTAGGGAGCCGCCGTACTAACGTATTTCTGTCATTGATTAAAGATACTGCGTGCTAACTATTAAATTGTCAATCTGGCTGTACGTAGTAAATATTCTAGAAAGGCAAACAAAAATCACCGAAGCGGAGTTGATGGTTAAACAATCGCTTACATCATACGCTCGGTTGAGGGTGTTGAAATGAATTTGTTTTCTAAAAATGAGACATACATATATAGGATGTTTGACATAAAATAGCTATACGTCTAGCGAGCCATAAGAAATGTTTTAGGCAGCATATATCCGATGATGGAATATTTCCAGTGCATAGAAGCTAGCTGTTGTCATGGCATTTGACAGTAGCACAGGGGAACGTTCGGTTCAGCTTAATGTCATCTTTACTAATATAAACCGTTCATTTATAGTAGTTCTAACTTACAATTATTGTACAAATCATATGACTTTAAGGTACGTAAGACAAACATGTTACTGTTCAATTTGAATTGTGTCTAACACCGTCACCGTCTCTCCGCCGCAGGGTGCTTGTCCTCTGTTATGTTTAAAACTTAAAGCTGATAGACTGCCGGATCGATGTGTGCTTTAGAGTGAAATTCTGATGCGCGTCTTAGAGACGAACGGCATCTGAACGCCATTCTACAAATAGCATAAGCACTCACGTAGAAGGTTGTCAAACTTTTGGATAATTTCGAAGTAAATATAAGATGCGAGATATTTACTCATGGAAAATATAGTCAGGGATAATTAACTCTGACATATTTAGCCGGCCGACATGTAGGAGGCTGCGGGGGAATGATAGCGTTCACATTTTTCGATGGCACTTGATAGTACGTTGGTTGTGCGGGAGAGCTCCTTTCTATTCATGCTACCAGTTACGTGCTTCCCCAATTATCTTTTACTGTAATACGTTACTAATCGATGTTGTACAATTTGACAATCGACAATGATAGGTGACGGTCAACGATTTGATCGCTTGTCTGGGCGAGTGGACGATGGACAATTTGCGCTCATTGAACGTGGCTGAATCGACATTTATATCAGCCTGTGCACGACGCGAGTTCCCACATAACATGCCAGTCATTATCTCGCTATCCAAACTGCGTAATCTTCGAGTGTTGAATGTATCGTTTACGGAATTTGACACCCATTCCTTAGAGATTGTCTCCCAGGATTTGCCCCATCTGTGCGTGCTCGACATCTCACAGACCAAAGTGAACGATGTCTCTTCGTTGAGGTAAGTGTGCCGGAGGCGACATCGAACACAGTATCATAGAAGTTAGTAAATTTTCGAGCCGCAAATCATATGTATATAATTTGTTAGCTAAAATCTTAAAAATGAAACAAAAATGTTAAGTATGCTCAGAATAAGAGTGTAAATTAAACCAAATGAAGGCTTTGAGATTGTTACGCGATTTCTTTGCTTTCAGAAGGCTTTTGCCTCAGACTGTATAGACAGAGTACACATTTCGAAAGAGGTACGATACGACTTTCGTTAGGTTTCGTAGGTGAGAATGTTGCTTATGAGTCTCGCATGTATACAAGGTACGAACGTGGAAATACCGATAAAGAATGGATAAAATGAACATTGCCTTAGTTCATGTGACTTCCAATAGTCGAACCATGGACAACGCGAAACATTCTCGTCTAAAGCTCGCATTTTGTTGGATTTCCGCCCAGTTTAAACATTTCTGACTGCTTTTTAATACCTAGGATATTTTCTATTTCGTATAGTGGAATTTCTGAAATGGGCGCTTAGCAGTGTCGATCTATTCAAATAATCGCGAGGATTCCCATTTGTTACTGCGGTATTGCATTTAAGAAAGGAGTTAGTCACGCATTAAATGTTATCAGTATCTCGTTCGGATGCACTATTCACTTTGATCGTAAACAATAGACAACTTAGCGAGTGCTTTCTCAACTTCCTGGCAACTACCTTCGAAGGTTGACACTTTTTCCCGATTCTGATATACTGACATTTTTCTCGCGTAGCCAGCTGCTGGCCTTGTTCTAACATCGAAGACTGATGGCAAAAAAGTCGCATTTACTTACTAGAAAAACTCTTTCGCTCGACTTACGTAGTTTGTGCTTAATAGGAAAAAAAACGTAAGAAAAACATAAGCACGGTTAGTAAAACAAGTTCAAACCCAAGCTTCAAATGATTCAGACAGTTGGCTCTTTTCAGGACAAAGCGAAGTGGGCCTGTCTAGTGGGTTCCGTTTCGAACCCAGACCGTTCCAGTAAATATGTCTAAGTTTAGAAGCCAAGCAGGCCACCACGAAACTCCTACGGCGGTCAATAGTTCAACGGAAAAATGACAAGCTAAAGTCTGTTGTTCTGCCAAGTAGGCAAAGTCAACTTGGAAACCGCCGAACTTGTAACGCGTAGTTTGTGGCCCGCTTAAACGGGGGGCTAGAAGACGCGCTTTTTATTTAAACTGACATTTCTCCTTCCGCATGTCATTCCCCGAGTGCGTTTCTATATAGGTCGGACGCAGTAGTCTAACTTGTCTGCGCTAACTCAGTTTTTCAACGCCGTACGCGTGTTCGTGCTGCTGTTATGGCATCTATGATCTGTGACATGAGAATTTAGCAGAGTGTTATAAGAGGCATCGATAATTCTCCAACTTTTTTCACGACTGCTGCTTAAGCTAAAGCTTAAGCAGCACTCGAGAAGATCTAGTTCTTTTATTTTATTTATTTATTTTTTATTTAATTTTACTTTGCAGAAAATGCGCCAGTCGACTTATATCCTTGAATCTATACAATCTCCGTCAGTTGGACATGTGTGCGCTAGCAACGACGCTTCAACTAGCGACGAAGCTTCGCTTCCTTGATGTCTCCTGTGATCGCGATTCGGGCCAGTACACGACGCAGGAAACACACACGACGCTACATTCGGTTAAGCCACTTCTGGAGAAGTATGAAAGTCTTCCGCAGCTAAGGGTGTTCGACATATCAGGACGTGAAGGCATCGATATATCTGATTTAAGGTGTGTTTACTTTGACCCCCTAGCGAGTAGGTAGACAAGCAGGTAGGCAGCCCGACTGTGGGCATCCTTAGCAATTGTTCTAAAGTTACGTAAACTGAACACCGAGCCTTACATCTGGATTATTGCCACGAATTATTATGGAGCGTCAATCAGAATTTTTTTTACAGCAGTAACACGTTCTAGATTTACACGTGTCTCAGTCCGTAGTTCTAAGTCGGCGTTTCACCGTATTAATACGACTTGGCCTTCGAGCGCCTTGTTCTCATAGTAGCACCCATGGTGGTAACGATGGAACTCACGTTCAGTGATTCATGGCCGTCACAGGCAACATTTGGTTAGTAAAAGAGCAATTGCTCTTTTGCAGCCGCCGTGTTGTTTACTTACGTATGTCCTTTGTACTTGTAGCAGTCAGCAGCTTGTAAGTTGCTTCGAGACGTTAGCCTTTTGATAAGTCTTCACGATTAAGTTTGCATGTATGTAAATGAATATTCTCAACTTCGTAACACCCAGCTCATCAAAGTCGCGCCATATTTTTGTTCTCCAGAGAAGAAGATACGTGGTTCAAGACTTCGTGACCTTGCACCGCATTTATAGACAACTTACTCTTCGAATGTTGACGTGGCGCTTCGTTAACTTATGAAAGCTACCCCTGGGTCATTTCCAGTAACCTATATTCGAACCTAATACTTTGAACAGCGATTGAGCGTCTACTATGCAACTAACCTAAAATAATTCTGTCCCATAAATAAGCTAGCAATAACAAACAATGTGAAGTACGAACAAAAATTACGATAGGTATCAGGTTTACGTAGCCTAACGCTAAACCTGTCGCTCACTTGGTAGGAATAGGCATACAATAAGATTCTATAGTGTTCAACCTATATTATACATCCTCGACTAATTGTATTCCTCGTCGTCACTGTATCCGTGCGTAACGTTTCTAGGGCATTCATTCACACGCACCCCCTACTGGCGTTTCTCGGTTTGGCCGAAACAGAAGTGTGCTTTGACCCAATGTTCACGGCGAATAGCCCTGGTGCCCTTTGCATAGCGGTGTCAGGCTGCGGCAGCGAACCCCAGGTACTGGAATCGTTACGGCGATACTCAGAGCGACGGTTCTTCGTACAAAAATCGCTCTATCACCTTTATGGCTACACGCAGAACATGACGGAGCCACGAGTGGACATTATCGAATTAATCTTGCCTGGCATGCACAAACATTCTCGGGTGCTTGGCATCCAGATGGCAGCTACGGCTTGTCTATATAATTTATCAAGAGGTCTACTCGGACAGAAGATCCATCCGATTTGGTTGAAGAAGATTGTGGAATTAACCTTGACAGCAATGGAGACTTTTCCCAAACATCAGCAACTACAGAAAAACACTCTATTGACGTTATGCTCAGATCGGATCTTGCAAGATGTGGTATGTACATGTTTATGCTATTATTATTGTTTTGTTTATTACCGTTCTTATTAGTGTTAGTTTAATTGATAAATGAGCTCGTTATTGTTATTATAGAAAAACTATACAACAACTTGTTGTGAATATTCTATTTGTGATAATTTTCAATGTAGTTCTGTATTGGGTACAGCTGTACAAATATCATTGGTACATGAAGATAAATACGTTAAGCAGCTTGATAAAACCAGTGGTTTAAGAATTGAATAGCACTAAAGACGCCCAAGTTTGCATCTATATATGCAAACTTGGGCGTCTTGTTTGAACTTTGCTATACCCACGTCACCTTTGGCAAGAAAGAAGTCTAATTAAACGCTTTGTTGGGTTTTTATGTGCTTCTGTATGTCATGTTGTGACATTTGGCCTGATGTTGTTACTATGGTTGCGGCAATCATCTACTGCCTCCTGTTTTCCCGCAGTCCTTCGATCGTTACCATTGTGCGAAGTTGGTAATGGACTCGCTGGTATTTTTTGACGATCCCGCCATGAACCGCATGTCCGTGGCCATTTGTTCGATTCTTGCCGCCAAGATCTCCACGTGCGAGACTTCATCCCTAGGCGCAGAGCCGATGTATATGAAGCGACTGCTACGAATCGTCAAGGCCAAGGTGTGTACAGGCGCAAACAGACGCTGGCATTATCGTGAGTGATTCCTGACGCTGTACTTTATATAGACGCTTACCACATCGTAACCAGCCACACACGAGAGCATCACCTGTTTATAAACCCAGTCAGAGTATAAAGAACCGTCCGAGAGTCTCTCTGTAAAGGTATCACATAATACATCTACAAAAACTATCTTAAGCATTTACCAATGTTTTTTAGAGCCGTTGGAAGTAGCATTTTTGTCAATAAAACGCACATCACTTTTCTGATCTCTCTCTCTCTCATACGGAGACATGCAGCACTATTGATTGTGCCCTGGAAATCACAATAGAACAAGCCTATTTTTTTTTTTATAACAGTTGGGCTCTAAAGAAGTTTCTATTTCATACCTAGTTTATTCATTCAATTTAACTAAAATTATAATAACAATTATATATATTGTCTTATACGTTGGATCAGTCGAAAAAAACCAATGTATCTTAAAGGCACGTAATGGGGCAATCAATAGAAACAGAAAAAAGAAAGGTTCGCGGCTGTCAGCCTATGACGTTGTTGTAAATTCCTGTGAGAGTCCTTCGTCTACTAACCGAATATGAAGCACGTCGTCGAGCACATTTGTGATACGTTACTATTAGGTACCATATGGTTGGCCTCTAATGCTTCTTGCCCGGTGAGTAAAACTTCGTGACCCTCGATCGAGACATCGAACTGCTGCGTCTCCAGGCACTGCTGAACTGATCCCGGCTGCGATATAGTCGCTATAATGGTACCGCCGTTGAAATGATGGGGTGATTAGCACGTGTCCGTGAGCCTTACGGGGATGGCGTACAAACTATTTTGTCAAACCATTTCTGTATAAAAGTAAAAATTGCTAAATTTAGCTCGAGGCATATTCGTAATACTTGAAGAATGCTTAGATTACTCAACGCAACGGGAAGACACCTGTGTTACCCGTGTCTTAAGGTGCAGGCTGCAGCTTGACGATACGCATGGCCTGAACAAGCTAGTTTACGATACGCTGCTATTATTTCTCGATCGGCCATTACCCAGTGTCGCCAGGGCGGGTTTGAGCTATTCATAAATGACAAGGCGTACATTAGCTATTGGCAAATATAGCAGCGACTAGGTAGGCGATGTTTCCTACCTAGTGCAATCTAACGAAGTACGAGTGTTTGAGATAATTCGAAATTACGTCTCGGTGAAATAAAAGCTAAACCTCTAACTATGAACGTCACGGGTCACTGGTTCAAGTCCTATGAACGATACTTGCTATATCACAAGAATGATTAAATAGAAAGACAGATTTCGCATCATATAATTAAGCAGCCAGAAGCGTTTAGGATCTATCGCTACGCACAGCGGGTTTCGACTGCTTATATTATGATATATACAAAAATAAATTAACATTATTATTAATAAAAATATTATTATTTATATACATTGCAAAATATTACTGCAAATGGACAATCACAGTGGTAACTGCAAGTAACGGCTTCAATGGCCTACCCAGCCGTGATAACAACCCAAACAAACAACAGATATCTGTTCGCCAAAGCCCGTCAACGAGACGTGAATAGTTCAAAATCCGTAAAAAAAAAAAAACCTAACAAATTGGGGCGTAGATACACAGCTGGCTCCTTGATGGAAGGAGCCAGCCGTGTAACTTGTATGACACGAAAAGCCATTCCTGCTCTCCGCCCGGGGTTTCTTTTGCTATCGTCGTACGTGCACAGTTCATTTCTGCGATGTATTCTAATTGTACCTACAGATAACGGAAGGTGCGGTAGATATTATGATGAAGTTTACGCTGTCGGCTTTATGGAATCTGACTGATGAATCTCCGAAGACCTGTTCCGTGTTTCTTTCGCTAGGCGGAATGGATCTGTTCATGAAAGTGCTCGCCAAGTTCCATGGTAAGTAGAACTTCTTTACTGCTCAAATGACCTAGTATTTCTCTTAACAACTCTTAAACAGATTAGATTGGCACACCTTGATAATTTCAGTGTTCGTGTCTCGTTCAAGTAACTTGTTTTACATTTCCAGTGTTTGAAGACGCACGAGTAAAAATGTGTGTAATCGACTGATTAATACACACTTCTGCCCGATCCCATTACCACTGTTCTTTGTGACTTTATTATTTCGTCATTGCTACGACATGCTATGTATATGTATATATAGAAGAAGTCATTTACAATACTCTCTATTTACATCAGCAGCGTTCACATAAAAAGTTGCTCTTATTCCTTTTTTTCAACGCATTGCCTTATTTGCCTCTTGACATACTGGCCCCAGTCATTAGTACATGTACTAAATCGACCGAAATACGGGCTCTTATGGCCTGTATCACTGACACATATCTCATAGATGCCGTCGAGCACTGTAGCTTTACGGCGCACATACGTCAGCCAAGCAATGCAAACAGCGCAAGTATAAACAGTCGTTATATTCCGGCGCTTACTTATTATAGCATACTGTTGCATCACTCACCCTGCAGCACTTCCCTGCTGGTCACTTCGATGTTTCCAACGAGCACAGTGAACAAAAAAAAAAAAGACGACGCGCGCTTAATGATGTCTCCTATGTAACGGATGACTCTTGGTCGCAGGGGCACCAAATTGATTAAGATATAGCCGCGCAACGGCTCGCAAAAACGGCCAGCAATCAGACATCAGAAACGTTTGGCTTGCGCGGATCATTCAGAAAATGATCGCGCAACACCGCGTTCTGTACATAAGTACACTGAATGAAATTGCGATTGCTGCAGTTCCTGTGTCCGGCCTATGTCAGTGCACAGGCTTCTTTCCATCATCAGGTAATCGCCCCAATGCATGCCGATACAATTACGTTGTCTACCAGCTCTGTACATGAGCTGTCACCTGAACAAGGACCCAATCTCGACCAATGTCGGCATTTTTTAATTGTACCTTGCTCATAGCAAGCTATGCCGTCGTGATCACCAAAGACACTTGCAGACTATAGGGCAGCACCGTCAACAAAGCGAACATTGTTTGTATGATGGGGTTTAGAGATAGATGAATGAGTCGCACCGCTGTTTATGACAACGTGGAGAGAGATATTAGCGTTGATCACTGGACGTCTCGTCGAAGTTTAGATGCAAAATAGAAGCACTTATATGACGCGTAATGTAACCCTCTTTACTAAGAATATTGGCGTGTTTGCCAAGTCAACGATACGATACAATCGGAGCGTTTGTGTAGTCGTGCAGAACGTTAAAATTCTGTAAGCAACTTGGAAATCGACGACCGCTAAAAGTCGACTGGCGTTTTGACTATCTACTGGCTAGTGACTCTCGCTAGTACACCTTATACTACTACTTGGTTTTCTGCACATCTGCAGAAGCTAAATGCTAGATACAATAGATATCAATATACAAACGCAGATACTCGATAACTAAGAAGTGCATAAGAGAACACTTCATTTTGGAAAGTTTCAGCGAATATCTGATGAAGTAACGCATTAACATATTATCATTATATGCTATATTAATAATGTGTATAATAAAGGTTTAATTAGCAAAAATTTTATTTAAAGAAATTGCCATTTTTGTATCTAGCTATCTATATTAAACCAATCTAGCCCTCTGCTGACGTCAACTATTCTACGTCTATTTGTAAATCAGTACTTACTTTACCTAACTAA